>NC_056744.1:1636722167-1636777167 GCF_019279795.1 Protopterus annectens | reverse complement strand
AATGACATTATTTAAGAAAGAAATGACTTACTTTTCTTAAGTAATGTCTTTGTATAGTGGCACCGTGGTGGTGTTCTGCATTCTTTCTGCATCCTGATGCTTTCTTGTTGCACTGCGCATGCACGTGGGATTTACATTCCCCTGCTTATGCAGTACATCTTGCATGATGCACTCAAGAAAGCTGTACATTTGGCCGAAATCAGTATGCTGTTTTTGTTGTTTTAGTCACATTCAATTTTGACTCTATCTACCTCCTGAATGGTGCTGGACTTTTTTTGGACTGACCAATCACATGCACACTTTTGAATGTTAATGACCTGTCATTGTATAATATACATTTTCTGAAGTAAAAGTGTACAGCTGTGACTACTATCATTATTTATTTAGTGCAGTTCACCTCCTTTTCTCTAACAGTCACCAGTTTTAAGAGGGATTAAGAGGGATTCAGAGGGACAGACCTCAGATTTAAGTCAAAATAAGGACATTTGAGAAATCACTGTTGCTGCATATGGGGAGTGTTTCCAAGTAGTGGTAATGTGCAGAAGTTTTTTTTTTCTTCTTAAGGCAATGTGAAAGATTAAGGTTGGGGCAGGGTTAAGGTTATGGTTAACATGCATTAGTAAGGCTTTGCTCCCCACCCCACTCCTACCAAATTATTAATGTATGCTAACCCTAATCAGCCCCTGTCCCAACCCTAACTCTATGTATTACATTAGAAAATCCCTTCCCACAACACTACCTCTATTCAGGTAAATTATATCTGAATGTGTGGTGCAGTTTTGGTTAATATATCACAAAAGGAAACTGACTGCTAGCACCACATACACATTTTAGGGAAATGTAATAATCTATGCCTATTTTATGATTGTTACAGTAAAATGACCATTCCTATGTAACTGAATATGAACAACCACAATATTTTATTTCTGTTTTTATTTTACATTAGTTTAAGAGATTTCTATGAAGAAATCATTCCTGCAGTGGAAATTAACAGTTTCTGTCACTACTTCATTAGGTTGTATATATCGGAGTTCTGAATGCATTTGCCTTTTGTCTGTATATCATTGTATTCCACTACATTTTAACTGACGCTGCATGCACACACAATTAATTGCCTTCATGTTTTAACTTTCTGATGTTTCCTTTAAAAAAACTAGAATTCTTCAATCAGTCTGGGACCAATACTGGAGCAGCCCTTCAGAAGATTCTGGAGTCTGTTGTGAAGAATGGCCATAATAGATCCAAACAGATTATCCTTCTTATTACTGATGGTAACAAAGCAATGTGTCTCCCTTTTCTTATTTGTAACATGTTTAAATAGAAGGATGCCTCTTTCTTCTTAACTGTCAAATATGTAAATGGTGGTCAGCTAAGATGAGTGTAAAGGGAAACAACAAACTGAAGCAACTGAACCCTGGGGACTATGTGTACGAAACAAAGTAAATCCTAAGAAGAACAAATCATTCAGCACCAAATTACCATAATGTATGAAAGCAATAACCTTTACTTAAGTCTGTTGAAAACAAGCTTCCTGTACATCTCTGTCTAATAAAACATTTTCATGAACCAACTACTGCTTGCTATTTCTATACTTGACCATTAGAGGGCAGTAAATACCAAGCTTTAACAGTTTTAATAACAAGAAAATACTTTAACTTACTAATTTACCACAAAAGAACATTCATATGCTTAATACTGTATTTTTCACATGACTATGCTGTACATTATATGATTATTTTTTAAACTGGTATACTAGTTTTCTCACACAAAGAGTGAGGAATGCATATATGGCCTGTTCCTGCATGTATTTCAAACAGAAAAATGTGTACATATGCTTTAATTTTTTTTTCTCTTCAGAAGTCAAAATTTGCATTTTGTCTCCCATGCTTATATTATACATTTTATGAATATGTTTAAAAGTGGGATGCTAAAAAAATTGAGGGTGGTAACGTCAGCTGTTATTTAAGCTCACCATTTCCCTGAGTTATTTAGATAGTAGTGCAGGTGAATTTAGAGCTCAAACCAATTTATCTGGTTTGCTCTTAATTTTGCTACAAGTATAGTTGGTCCTTTTGTCTCCTGACCACCATACCTCGTGTTTCTGGATGCACTAGAAGTTTGTTTTAAACAGACTCTAAGAAATTTGGCTGCTTTATAACATGATAGGGCTTTGGTGCTGAATATTTGTTATTCTTTTGATATGATCAGTGCATGTGAGCAGTCAAGTTGTTCAGTAATTCATACTATTATTATTATTATTGTTTGTTCATTCTCTGGTTACTTACTTAATTCAATTCAGGATTAACAGAGCCTGTCCCAGCACTCACTGGGAACAAGGCAGAGAAACTAATCCTGAATTGAATGCCATCATCCCATTGCAGACTGCACACACATTCACTCGCACATGGTATGCACACCTATGGGCAAATTGGAGGATCACCATTTCACTTACAGCATATCTTTGGAATGTTGGGGGAAAAAGATAACGCTGTGCAATTTCACGTGGACAAAAAGGTATGGGCAGACTCCACATGGAAACTACCACTGCCAAAAAAATGCTCCGTGGGGTACTAATTACTCTTTGATTGTGTTACCCTTCATTATTGGGGTGCAGTTGTTAATTATAACACAAATATAACCATGCAAATTGAAGTATGAGGTTTATTTGTGAATACTTGAGAACTAACATTGCTTGTGGTTGGAAAATTTCCCTTTTTGACTTTCAGATAAAATCCTTACATTACATAGTTCTTTTTCTCTTCCTCAAATATTTCTGCAAAACATTTTGTAAGCTGCAGTATTATAGTGTGTGCGATCGAACGTTTAGCACTTTAAATATGGAATAGGTTTGTTTAACCACACCTTTTAGATGAGGTAGGCTGTTCATATACCTGAGTGCATAAATAGTATAATTTAAATTTGGTATCAGCAGTGTGGGTATGTGAATGTCAGAATATGTATGAATTATGTGTTAGTTAAGTTGCACGTGAAATCCAACAAGCAAAAGCATCGTAAATAATCTCTTAAGTCTATATTCTTCTGCATTTACTTCTATTTCCTTCCTTAAACATTCCTAAAAAAAAAAATTTAATTGACATGAATAGTCACTAAGCTTCACATTCCTGCTGTATTAACATTCTCACATGCTTATATGTACTCTTCTGTTCAATCTTACATACTATTACAATATTGTTTTGTATTTTACTTTATTTTATTGCATTATTGTATTGTATTGCATTGTATTTCTTTTTACTTTATTTTATTTTATTTTTATTCTTTTCCTGACATTATGCTATTGTATTACTCTTATATATTGTTACTTGATATTGTACCCATGGAGCTTTTCTCCCCAGGACTCCATTGAAAATGGGTTCACTTGGCCCAATGGACCATCCTGGCAAACAAACTTCAAATAAATAAATAAATAAATAAATGTTAAGAGCTGTGCAAATAAAAAACTAATTTAAATAAAGAGGGGAATATGCTTCTCAGCTTTAAACTGGCAGGACTGCAGACAAAATTAAAAATAATGCATGAACCTTTTATTAACCAATCAACAGTTATTCTCAAGACTGTTTATAGAGTCATAGATTCTTACTAAGCTAACTGCCCTTGTGAGCCATTTTAAGCTTAGCCAATTATCCCTTGTGAGACTCAAACCCTGCACTTTGTGTTTGTGAGGTAAACACCTTAACCATTAGGCCACCCTCCCAACTTCCTTCATTATGGCTCTGATCGTCACTACTTCAACCTTTCACCTGCCACTGATTAAATAAGCTTTTTGGTAGAACAAAATCATAAATTATCATCTAGATGTCAAAAATAAAATAATTATTTCAGCTACTGTTAAGATAAACTTCCCACACTCATACAGTGAGTTATTGATCGGTTATGCACTCGCTGCACCGTTTGCGTCTTTCATTAGTTTATCATTTTAAGTGTATTCAGCTCACTGACTCGCATGTTTTTTACTAGAACATGAAGAGTAACAAAAAATATTAAATGCAAAATCTGTCCAGCAGATGACAATATTGTCCAATTAGTTTAAAAGATTTCCATTCTTTTCCTCTCCACATTCGTAAATTAAACATACTGGAAAAATATTTTACACGGGCACTGATTTCATTTAAAATTCATCATCTGATCTCTAATCACTGTTCATCTGGAATGAATGGCCTGTCATTTTTGGAAACACTAATCTAGTTCTAATGACATACCTCTCAACTGCCTTTAATTTCCAGGGGCATCCCTGACTTCGACTCAAATTTTATCTCCACCCCCCCCCCCCCCAGCCCTCCTAAATCTATTAATTTTCGGAGAAAAAGTGGTGAATTACACTTAATAAATAATAAAAATAATGACAACAATTAGAGTTATAGACTTCATTTACTTCAGGAAGTGCATATTAATTCACATTCTTATTCTGTCAGTGTCTCAAGTTCATAGTACTAATATTTTAAAAGTATCTCTGATTATTTCTGGATTGTATCTTTAATTCTCTTACGGTTTAGTCCTGATTCATTGAGAGATATGTTCTAATGAGGAGTTATTAATTCCTTCTGTAAATACTACTGTGATATATTTGTAACAGTTGTGGTAATAATGGATTGGCACTGATCTTTCCTTGTCTCTGTCTCTCTTTCTTTCTAAATACTACTAGGATGACACTGATTGTTGCACGTATGTACTTCCCTGGTGCAGATTGTGTTTTTATTGAACTATTTCTCTGTAAGTACTACAGTGTAATGCTTACAGACTGACAATAGGTTCATAGTTGTTTACTAGGCTAATGACCACAAGGGCCTTTTTAAGCCTAGACATGAATCCCAAATCTCTGACAAGTTCTGATACCCTTGATAAGTGTAAGCATGGGCCTGGGAGATGAACCATTTAGAGGTTACCTCTGTCCATCAGAGACACAGGTACCAAACCAAGGATAAATTTCTGGTTTCCCATCCAATTGTCCAAGTTGCACTTGAATTGGGTTAGGGAGGAAACTCTGCTTCACATGGATGGAGAGCCTGTTCCATACACGAGGTAGTCTCTGGGATACATACCTATTTCTCCAGCAGGTCCTATTTATATCACAGGCAAGGTTTAAGTCTTTAGAATGGGTAATTCTTGTGCTGTTCATTTTGTGAATATGCAGGGGCGTTCCATTTGTTGTATATGGTTAGGTACATAACAAAGGGGGCATTGTACTCAATGATAGGACTGATGAATGACGAATATAGTGGAACAATGACTTCCTTGGACTTAGATGCCATACCTTTGTTTATGAGTTGCACAACATAGAATAATTTCCTTACTGCTGTAGACAAGTGATGATCAAAGGCTAGATTACTATCTATGTGTGTCCCTAAGTCCCTGATGACTGGGTCAACTCTAAGGGGATTGTTGTCAATATGATAGTTACCAGGAATGGATTACTTCCTAAAGGATACTATTATGCATTTCTTGGCATTTAGTTTTAGCCCATGGCTCTGACACCAGTTGTTTTTCTGTGTCAACCCCTCCTGGAGAACATTTGTGTCAGTGTGATACTCAATGACAGCTCATAATTTGCAATCTGCAAATTTAGTCAGCCAGAGACCACTGACACTGGCCTTGACTTCTGAGAAGTAAATGCCAAAAAAGGAGCAGTCCAAGGACTGATCCCTAAGGGACTCCACTTGTGACTAGCCTCTCTGTAGAGGTGGACTCCTCAATTATAACTTCCTGGGTCCTGTCTGTGAGCCAGTTGGTTATCCACTGGGTGACATATGGGTTTGTACCTAACCTCTTGAGATTTTCAATAATACCTGAGTGGGGTATTGTGTCAAATGCCTTGACAAGGTCAAGGTAGGCAGTGTGAATGACTTTGCCCTCATCCATTGCTTTGGTGGCCTTCTCAAAGAAGTCCACCAGGTTGAGTAGGCATGATGTGCCCTTGACAAAACCAAACTAGGTTGGGTCCAGTGTCTGGAGGTTGACTATATCTCTATTGATCATCTCCATGATAATTATTTCCATGGCTTTACATATAAGAATAGTGAGACTTATGGGTCTGTTGTTCCCAGGGTCTGTAGATGGCCCACCTTTGTGCAGAGGAATGATTGCCTTTCTCCATTCATGAGGCATGAAGCCTGTTTGGAGGCTAAAGATAAATAGTAATTCCAGAGGCCCTGATAGGTTATGTTTCATGCTATTTATAAGGTATCCTGGAAATTGTCTGGGCCCACTGATGCAGTGTTCTTGGTCTTAGAGAGAGAGTTAAGGAACAGTTCCCTAGTGATAGTAGGGGGAGTTATATTTGATGATATTTCCTGAGGGAAGGTTGAGGGGGAGAGAGGGGTAAAGTTGGAGCTGAATTTATTAGCCAGGAGGTTTGCTATATCTTCTGGTTCAGTATAGGTGGTTCTATTTACAATGAGCTATGCACACAATTGTGTATTGCCTTTGAGGGTGTAGACATAGCTAAACAATGCTTTGTGGTTGTCCTTGGCCTGGGAGGCCAAACTTACCTCAAATTTGGCTTTGGTAGACTTTATTTGTCCTCTGAGTTGTTTGTTTAGTTTGATGAGAGTGCTTTTATCCTGCTGGGTGCTACACCTCCTAATTTTTGCCATGATTTTCTTCCTCCTGTTATACAGCCAATTGATTTTGTGATTCCACCAGGGTGGCTTGTTTAGTTCTGTACTTCTTCCTGGTGGGTGCATCTGCCTCTATGCAGATATCAACATGTTTGTACAGGGTTTCTGTGAACAGTTCTGCATAGACAGAAGTGTTCTCAGGGTTTATGGGGGCTTGAAATTTTGCCAGGTTCTCACTTAATAGCAGGAGGTTAGCCTTAGAATAGTTCCTGAATATTCCAGGTTTAGCTGGGGGTCTAGGTTTTATTTTTACTTCAAATGAGACCATGTTGTGGTCTGACATTGCCAGAGAAGAAATTACAGTAGGGGGTGTGCAGCAGTCTTCCATATTAGTGAGGACCAGATCCTATGGTTGCATGTCTGGTTGTTGTATTGACTATCTGGTCCAGGGAGTTTTGTTTACAAAATCCAGGAACCTCTGTGCATGTATGTTTGGTGTCATATAGGATTCCCAGTTAATAGTGGAGTAATTAAAGTCACCCATGAATATGGTATTGGGTTGGAAGGTTAGTATTTCTACTAAGTTTAAATACATGGTGTGGGTTTCCTGGGTTAAAGAGGGGCACCTATAGCTTGCAAGGAAGTTGTATTGGATTTTGAACATGGATCAGCTCAAGTGCATTGTCCTGTTTGACCAGCCTTGAAGTATATTTATTTTTGATGTAAATACAGACACCTCCACCTTTAGTGCCTACCTGTGAAGTAACCGGCCAACATGTGTGGAAGGCATTATAACCTTGCACTGTTGGTGGTATTTTTCTTGCTGCACAGAGGAAGTCTGTTCTACAGATGGAGAAGCCAGTGGTTAAGAATCCTATTGTGCTAACAGGTATTGTTGATCTTACAATAGAAGTTCAGGTCTTTGGATAGGATGTCTATTAAAATACATTTTCCATGAAAGCATAGAAGGACAAAAAGTACATGGTCTTTTGTAATATGAAACATCCAAAGGCTGACTCTCAAGAGACTGTATGAGATGGAGTACAGAGACACAGGCATTTTAACAAGTTGGGGTAGTTTTAGTGTCTAAAACTGGAAATTTTTTTATTATGAATTTTAGGAAAATTCCAGGTTCTGTAAAGTACCTAGATACATATATTGCATAAAGGCAATGTATTCAATGATGGGCCTAGTAACAGAAGAATTTAGAGGGACAAGAACATCCTTTGACCTTGATGAGATTCCCTCTCAGATAAGATATGTGAGGCAAAAAGACTTCCTAACAATGTGTGAGACATAGGTTCATAGGCAAGTATTAGGCTATCTACCCAAGGGCATTTATAAGCCTAGCTAGAATGTGTTGGCTTTCGCCACCCCTTAGATTAGCAACCTGTGCCTCTATCCAGCAGATCCATTAGTTCCCTGCGCCACTGTCCAGCAGAGCCACGGCAGTGATCCCCGGGATAAATTTTCTGTTTCCCATCCACCCGTCAAAGTTTCTCTTGAAGAGTGTTAGTGAAGGGCTCTGCCTAATGTATATTGGAATCCTGTTCCAAAGCATGGGGAGTCTCTGGGATAGGAATATATCCCTCCAGCATGTCCAATTTATCGTTGTGGTAAGGTTTATATCTCTAGAGCGTGTGGCTTTCCGAGTTTTTTTTTTTTTTAGGTGAAGCGTGTCCATCAATTCTGCGTTGGACATGGCCTTGTATGTCAGGCAGAGATCACCTCTGAGTAAGTGGTATGCAACCGAGTACAGCTTGAGTTTCTTGAATCGGGCTGCATAGGGCATCTGTTTGAGGTCAGTAATCCTCTTGGTGAGGTACTTTCATGGTCTTTCCAGCTGTTGCAGGTGTCTTGTAAGGTACATCCCAAATGGGGCGTTGTATTCTATGATGGGTCTGATGAGTGATGAGTAGAGAAGCACAATAACCTCTTTTGTTCTAGATGCGAACCCATTTGTGATTAGGTGGGCCACATAGAAGGATTTTCTAAACCACCTTGGCAATATGATTATCAAAGGAGAGATTGCTATCTACTTGGGTCCCCAGATCCCTTATTACATTTTCTATATTTAGGAGACTACCACCTATGTGGTAGTTCACGGGTGCTTTATTATTTCCAAAGGGGATGACTATGCACTTTTTGGCAATTTAGCTTGAGGCCATGATTTTGACACCAGGTATCCGTCTCAGTGAGACCCTTCTGGAGGGTGTCTGTATCAGCCGGAAAATCAATTATGGCCCCTAGTTTGCAGTCGTCTGCGAACTTGGTCAGCCATAGTCCTCCTATGCTTGCCTATACCACTGAGAAGTATATACCGAACAGGAGGGGGTCCTAGGACTGAGCCCTGGGGGGCGCCACTTGTAACCGGTTTAGAGTCGGATGTAGAGCCTGCAACTCTCACCATGTGGGTTCTATCCATGAGCCAGTTGGCAATCCATCTCATGACGTAGGGGTTTATGTTCAAGCTGGTGAGCTTGTCTATAATACTAGAATGGGGAATGGTGTCAAAAGCCTTTGCGAGGTCTAGGTAGGCTGTGTGGACCTCCTTTCCTTCGTCTAATGCCTTGGTAACTGTCTCAAAGTAAGTCCACCAGGTTTAGGAGGCATGATCTGCCCTTAAAGCCAAACTGGGTAGGGTCCAAGGTTTGGAGGTTCCCAATGTCTCTGTTAATGAGTTCCATGATGATGCGCTCCACAACCTTGCAGATCAGGCTAGTCAGGTTTATAGGGCGATAGTTCCCGGAGTTTGTTGTGGCTCCATCTTTGTGGAGCGGGATAACTGTTGCTGTGTGCCACTCTGTGGGTACGTAGCCTGTAGAGAGCATGAGTTTGAACAGAGTGTTTAGGTGAGGGGTTAGTTCATTTTGGATCTCTTGTAAGTCACACCCTGGGACACCGTCCAGTCCCACTGAAGCTGTGTTTTTGGCTTTGGATAGGGCTGTTTTAACCTGTGATTGATGGGGCCCTACATTCTTCTGGTATGGTTATCGGCCCTTTAGAGGGTGAGAGGGTGGTGAAGTTTGCACTAAACCTGTCTGCCAGAATGTTGGCAATATCAGTTGGTTCAGTGTATTTTGTGCTATTCTGCACTAACTCATAGCTAAAGAATGCTTTGTGGTTATCTTTGGAGTCATTGGCAATTTTTCTTTCGAAACTAGCCTTGGATGATTTAATGAGGGATTTTAGTTTCTTGCTGATACTGATCAGGGCTATCTTTCCTTCTTGGGATTTTACACTTTTCTGTACTAGTTTCCTCCTTCTGTTGTGTAGCTTGTTTATGGCAGGGGTCCACCAGACTGCTTTCCTTTTCTTGGAGGAGTGAGTCTTGGTTTTACCTGGGATAGCACGATCCATGCATTCCTGAAGATGCTCATAGAGTGCCTTTGCAAAGGTTTCAGCAGCTTGGACAGCATTGTCCTTTAGCATGGGGGCTGTGAACCTCTCCACCTCGGTCTTAAGTAACGTGAAGTTTGCTTTTGAAAAGTTTTTCACTGTGATTTCCTTGATTGGGGGTCGGGGCAGAATGTGGATATTCAGAGTGATTAGTCAATGGTCTGATCTAACCAGCAAGAGGTTGACCTCCGGTGTGGAACACCGGTCACCCATGTTGGTGATGACCAGGTCCAATATGTTGTTCCCTCTGGTGGGGGTGTTGACCAGTTGATCCAGGGCATTCGAGTTTATAAATTCTAGGAAGTGTTGGGCAAGGGGGTTAGTACTCTTGTAGTTCTCCCAGTTTATGTTTGGGTAATTGAAATCACCCAGTATTAGGGTGTTTGGTAGGACCTTCATATTTCCCAGTGTCTCCAGAAATGTGGAATGGGGGTCCTGGGTCATGGTGGGTGATCTGAAGCAAGCTACAATTTGGATTGCAGTTTTGCCCATTGTTAGTTGCACATGGATGATCTCTGATGCATTGTCTGATGCACATGGTGGTGAAAAGAGAGCTCACAATAATAGAGTCTGTTTTGGGGGGTACCAACAGTGTGATAAGAAGGGGGGCTTTTGTTTGTGAGTGAGTGTGTGTGTGTGTGTGTGTGTGTGTGTGTGTGTGTGTGTGTGTGTGTGTGTGTGTGTGTGTGTGTGTTTGTTCCACAAGAGAACCATTTCAGCCCCAGCTCAGAGAGACAGAGAGAAACAAATACAGTAGTACATAATTATGCAAAGTAAGAGCAGAGCTGTGAAGGGTGCCAGATCAGGGAACAGTACTAGATACTAGATGAGCCAGCTATGGCTGAATATTGCTGGGCATTAGATGAGCCAACTATGGCCAAACAGTGCTGGGAATTAGATGAGCCAGCTATGACAAACAGTGCTGGGTGCTGGATATGCCAGCTATGGCTGAACTGTGCTGGGCTCATCTGCAATAAAGGTATTTGGCTTAACAGATTCATCTCATTTTAAGTTGACTTAGCCACTGCTGTTTAAGTACTCTTTCCATACAAAAGTGGTCCTCATCGATATTTAATTGTAAGTACTGCTATAGTACTTATGAGCTGGCATTGATATATATGTGTACTGCTATAGTACTAATGAGCAGATGCACTGATCTTTGTAAATACTACTATAGCACTGATAGTTTAACTTGAATTTTTGAACAATTACTGTAGTACAGATATTGACTTTGGAAGTATTACTATAGTACTGATGATGTGGAGTATAATCATTGTAAATATTACTTCAGTATTAAGGGGTTGATGTTGATTTGATTGTACTACTGCAGCACTGAAAGGTTTAAAGCTGTAGCTGGCACATCTATAGCACCCAGTGACATTCTCTAATCTGGCACCCCTCAACCCTATGTTCAGGAGCAAAAAAAAAGGCCTGATGCTTCTTAAACCTGTAGCAAACACCTTGTTACAAATGTAACAGGCAGTTTACTACAGTTACAATACCATCTATAAAGTGCTTCAGCCCTGACTGTAATTAGGTGGACACATGAATGAACTTTAATGAATGTTACTGAAATTCTATATAGCAACTTTAAAAAAAAACTTATTAGATTTTAAAATGGTATGAAATCATAATATGAATTTTAAAACAACACGGCAATCAACAAAATATGTATACAGAGTCCATAAAAATTACATTAAACAAAACTATTAATATTTTTCCATTATATCTCTAAGTTTTTGCCAAGATAAATATTTGTGTGATGTTTGATGTTCTGCAAAAAACAGTCTGTAATTCCTTGTTAAATACATTCTTAGCTAGGCAAAAAAAAAAAATTCAGTAAAAGAGAGGATATTTTTACTCTTCTAATTCTTCATGATAATTTTCCTAGCAATAGCCAGAATGGACCAAAGGAGATGCACTTCTGTTTTTGATATGGAATCTGGAATTGGGGCGTTAAATAAAATCAAAGAGTTTGAAACAGTACAGTTGTCCGACCATAATGCTTTAGTAAAGTTTCTGAATTCTAAATAAAATGGAAGAATCATTTTATATTCTATAACCATGTTAAACCAATTTGCATCTAAAACCTCATCACATCTCCAACATTTTATTTTGTTTCATAAATTAAGGCAATCTTATTAGGGGCAAAAACATCCTATGCAAGTACAGCCATGTAAAAATTCTCCAAAAAAGTGATGAAGTAGTATTACTAATAGTATTACTAATATATTTCATAAATAATTTCTTATTAATATCTGAGAAAATGTAATTATTAAATTTTGTTGGGTAATTCCAATATGACAGTTAAGGACAATAAGTTCAGTTTTTAAAAGCCTATGAGTTGTTGGCAGATAATATTTTAGGCATATCACTATTGATATTAAAGAAAAATTCTAATTTTTTGGAATGGGTTTTGTATTCATATTTAATGATAAATTGTATTTAATTATTAATAAATTCCTTAAAAATCTGTATACTTAACCAGCCATTTTTCTTTATATTGTACCTGACCAAAAGGTAGTCAACAGTGTGTGATTTATTTCCATCTAGAAACTGATACCAAAATTTCATGTTATTTTCTTTAAGATTTGATATTTTAGTTAGATTAAAAAATCCATTGGTATATGCTATATGAAACATCGGAATTAATAACTTTTTAACAAAACTGTTAGATTACACAACTTTTCTGAATATAGTTATAATTATCAAAAGGGATAGACATAGAATTACCTGAAGTGTTCATGCAAAAAACAATTATGACCCATATATTCTGTTAAAGCTAGATTTTAAATTTGCATTTGTTTCAAGTTTATAATTTGAAATAAATATTATTTCATGTAAATGTCTTCAATTTGACATATAATAATTTAGCCAATGACTTTCTATATTTATATTGACAGACTAGTATATAATTCAATATTAGAAAATCCAATACCACCTTCTTTCCAACTTTTTATATACTAGTCTAAAGCTATTTTCATTTTTGGGAATACCACAAAAACTTAAGTAAAATAGAATTAAACTGTTTAATAATCTTTTGGATGGAAGCAAAATCAATGACTGTATATGATAAAATGTTTGGTAAAATTTCACTTTAATCAATGTAAGTCAGTCTTTCATTGTGAAAAACAGTTTGTTCCAATTATCAATTAGTTTTGATAGTCTATCAATTAAATTTTTATAGTTTACCAAAACCGATTCTTTCCAACTAGATTTTATAATAATTCTCAAATATTTAAGTTGCATATTCTCCCACTTTAATTTCCTTATCAATTTTAAAAAGGTATTTTTTTATTAATAAGTAATTATTTTTTCAAAATATTTTATCGAATCAAGAATATGTTCTAATGAAGATTCAGTGGCATCACTTGTTTATAAAATGTTGTCTGCAAATTAAATTTTAGAAGTATAACAATCTTCTATGGAAAACCTCTTTATCCTTTTATTATTTCTAATAAAATTAGCAAAGGGTCTACTGACAAAGCAAACAATAAATGAGACAAAGAGCATCCTTGTTTTGTGCCTTTCAATATTTTAAAGAAACTATATAAAGAGGACCCAATTTAGCAAATGAAGAATTCTTATACAACTTTATTATTAAATCTATAAATTCCAAAGAAAATTTATATTCTTTGAGTACTTTAAATAAATAAGACCAATTAACAGGTCAGAAGCTTTATCAAAGTCTAAGCTTATGATCAAAAGTGTTTTGTTTCTTATTAGTAGCATCTATTAATAAAAATAGTCTTATAATGTTATCTTGTACTCTTCTAGTTAAAATAAAACCAGTTTGATCCTTATCAGTTAATCATGACAACATAAGATTTAATATTTTTGCCAATATAGACAAACATTTTATAATAAACATTTAAAAGAGAAATGGAGCAATAAGAGGAGCATAATTTTGAATCTTTATCCTGTTTCAAGATAGGTGTTATTAATGAACATTTTCAAGAAGGAAGGATATTTAATGTCATTCAGACTTTCTCAAATGTCTTTAAAAGGATTCTTAATATATTATCAGGAATTATTTTATATAACTCGGGAGTATTTTTTTAGATTTTTAATCTGTTCTTTTAGTTCCCTGAAAGAGAATGTTTAACCTTAAACTTTGTTCCTTGGTTAAAGTAAGTTTTATATTGTCCTTTAGAAAGCTGTCTGTTAAATTACTATTATGTAATGTTGATTTACTATTATTAATGTTCCCTAAAAGTCTCTAAATATTTTTTTAAATTGGTTGCTTTCTTAAGGTTATTTTTAACTTTATATGTGACCTCTTTAATATGATTTGTATTATTTGTCTTTTTGATCTAATAGCTAATCTATGCACATTTTTAAGATTAATAGAATCCAATTGTAATTTAAGGTTTCCCTGTTCATTGAAATTTTATGATTCATCATTTCTATGTATTTCTTATTTAAGGCTTTTAATGCAGAATTTGCAAACTTATCATTAGGTTTTCATTTTAATTTTAATGTATCAATGTTTAATTGTAAAACAGTTAACTCTTAAAAAGACACCAACTCTTAATTCTACCATATAGATACGCTTTTAACATATCCCACAAAATAGCATCTTCACCATTATTATTAAGCTCCATAAATAAACTTAATTCATTTAAAAACCATTCCTTAAATCCTTACATTTTTGTAATATAAGCATGGATTTTGTGACAAAATTCTAAATCATTAGATTTTATAGTGATATTGAAAGTGATAGCATTATGATTACTCAAAGAACAAGAAAGTATTAGGACTTCATCAATCTCTTAGATTCACCGATTTTATAAAGTGATTTAGATGTTTGCAGTGGCAGATATTCTAGATTTTTTCATTAGTAGTATTTCTTTCTGATAAAAATGCAATTAAAATCAACAGCCTTTTGAATATAAGGTTATAATATCTATATTTTCTGCCCCCTTAGAACCAGTTTTAGGAATCTAATAAACATTAACATTAACAAACGTAATATTTTTTGTTAATTTCAGCTACTTCCAATTCCAGCATACCTTTTTATCAGAATAAGTATCAACTACCCTAAGCATAGTCAATAACTTCCTCCAAAGTACAAGTGCCACTCCTTTTTGAACTAAAATGTGAGCCCACAAGTACTGAGTAATCTTTAAACAACAGTCTAAGTCAGTGTGAGCTTTATTTACTTTATTTACATTTAAATATTTGATTAAACTAGCTCTCTTCATAGGATTATTAAGACCATTAATATTTAATGAAATACATTTATAAACTGACATCTTTAAGATAAGACAAGTCAAAGAAAGTTAAAATTTGGTTTTGTCTCAAGGACCTATATCTAATTTTAACAAGTTTTTGTTATGAACAGGTTTATTGAACTAATTACTAACATACGAAATATAAAAATATTTCTACCCCCTACCATGGAATAACATATTCCTGCTTTGATGAAGTAAACATTCAAACCACTCACAATCACCCCAACACTACTCAAACTCAGTCTATTGCTACTACTTCTAAGATAAACGAAGCATCAATACATATTAGCATATACAGCTCACTCCAAATATAAATCCCATTTATCAAAAACAAACTCCAAAAGAATAATTAAATTCTATCAGTATTAAGTATATAAAAATATATTACCTAAAACTAACAATAATCTCCCCAGTAAAATTGTATTTCTATATGTGAATCTTTTCTATTAATTATATAGTCACACTGATCATAGAACAATAAAACTATCTTATATTAATGTGTTATGGTATTCATCTTTATATATACTTATTCATAACATATATTTATAAATACATAACCTAATATTTCTAAAGTCAATTAGTTCAGCTATTAGAGACAAAGATAATGGTATGTCAGACAGATGTCAGATCTATAATCAAAATAGTCCATATTATATATATATAAACTAAAGCTGGTGACTGTAATGACAAAGTAAACAACTGTGAAGGAGGTTGTATCTAGGACAACAGATACCAAAGATTCAATATTTAAATAATATTAATGTATATTCAACCATAATAATACTAGAATCTATAACATATAGTTATATTGCCTATTAAATCTCATTTATATGAATATAACAAATGAGCAAACCTTCTAAGTTATATAATATTAAAAAAGGGTAATAGAAAACAACATTCAACATCTAATTAACCATTCTTTTACTTTACAAAGCTATATTTGGCACATTTAAATGAAAATGGACTTTGAGTGTCTTTAATATTATTTAACCAAATTCCAGGTGTAGACTGATTTTAAACATTTATCTGAAATAAAGAGATGTAAAACCTTTCATTAAAAACCTAAATAAACATATACTTAAATATACTTTGAAACAATGGTACATATAGTTAAGATGTTGTTTTTCTCTGCATTCTCATAAAAATGCTATATTTCAAAGTCTGCTTTCATGAAGTTATATGATTTGTATTATGTTGTATGCATTTATCATTAACTTATCTATATTATTAAAATCACTTTAAATGAGTATATATCAGTTAACATTCTTTGTGTGCTATTGTGAAGATTATACTCAAAATAAACTAATCACCTTATAAGAATTAATGCACATTTCTGAGAAACATAATTGAAAGCAGTATTAATAAAAATGCTGAAAATAGTCAGATCTTTACAAACATTAATCTCATCCACTTTTTAGAGAATGAAACTCCCCTCACTGTTTCATTCTTGGATATAACAGTGTAGTAAAATATCTAAGCAACAAATCAAAAAGTTACAGAATGACATACAGATAGATAGATTATAAAATGTAATATAGTTCACCTGATTTTCATTCCCTTTGTTTGCCCCAGCATTGTGAGCAGAGCATTCCTCTTTTCAAAATAATCTAGGATGCTATACTAGACTTTCTATAGTAACTGAGTGCCACAAGTACAAAAATTCCTATTTTTTTCTCTTTCCCTCCCCCCTCTCCTCCTTCCACCTCCCTCTTCTTTCCCAGTGGATGTAACTCCCCTATGATGTATATTGTGGAAATTATGTTCTCAAACATCCTAAACTAAACATATTAACCCTTTAGTTGCCGTTGTCTGATGAAACAGAATGTTAGGTTTCGCTGTAAAGACTTTTATTTCATCATCTCTGAGGTTGTATAATCTTGGAGCTAATTTAATTAGTTTGTGAAGTGCAGGTAACACTGTTTCTGTACATTAGTAATATGGGGTGCATAAATATTTATGATAATTTATCATTTTGTACCTGATATAAATTACATTTAAATTAGTTTCACATTTCATTTTTTCTAATTCAAATACCTAAATTCATGCTTACACACTACCAGTAACCAATATCTTTAACTAAAATTAAATATACCTATTTGTAATGTGAAGATTATTGGCAGTATAGATTCATTTAGCTGTCGTGTTTATTTGTTCACTGACTTTACATGTTACATATTTTTAAAATACACTTTAAAATAATGTCTGACTTCTGTAATTTAGTTTGTTAATGTAAATTTTAATAAAAAAAGAATTAAAGATGATAATGGGTTCAAATCCCTTGATGTCACTTTTAGTCTAGCAGTTGACATAGAAGATCAAGCCTGTGAACTATAGCTCTTGTAGCATAAAGTTTGATTCCTTCAGAAAGTATTTAGTGGCAGCTGGCATGACACTTTTGGGGTAGACACTTCAGTGATCTCCTCAACTGCAATCCTAGTAACTAACTATATGTCTAGTTTGCCTGAAACTATACATCTGAAAGTGGAACTTCATGAAGTCAAGTTATTGTTGTGTCTTTCGGCTTTTCCCGATTAGGGGTCACCCCAGTGGAACTCCGGTCCGCTAATGATTGGCAGTAGATTTTTACATGCCGAGTTGCTAGCCCTGATGCACAACATTCAATGAAGGTACGCCCATTCATGCATGTCTCCACAGAGAAGATGCTCTAGCTGAGAATCGAACATGACATGAGGCGACAACGCTACCGCAGCACCACTACTGTAAATGCATAAATACTAAATAGATAAATAGATTCCTATTCACAACACTTTCTGGTTTAAAAATGAATATAAATAAACTTAAAAACACATGTTAAAATGGAATAATTAGAAACAACTCACAATTACATCATACAAGCTTATATATGATTTCCTATTTATTCATTTCATCTCTCCTGTCCATCACAATATTCCATCCGAATTATTTCCTGTAAAGATGGGTTCAAAGGTCAAGCTCCTTTTCCTTGTGCAACCACATATCTACATCTTCATTGTGGACCTCAGGTAATCAGTATTCAGCTTGCAATTGCTTCTAAAGTTAGTTCTTTAGTTAACTCCATTTGAGTGGAAAATATGAACTGTAAATGCTGTTTCAAGCAAAAGAAAGCTTGCAACTATATCAACTGAGCTATATTGATAAAAAAAGATGTTTCTAATGGACTAATTTAAATAAGCAAAACTTTTAAGTTTCAGAGTAAAACATTTATTTATAACTTTTCAAAGCAACTATATTTCACATTAATCCCTTTCACCATCACAACCACACCCCTAAATTATTAATTAATAATACAATAAAAAGAAGAGAGAGAGAAATAAAAACAAAACAGCACTGCAATACATAAGATCAGCTAGTATAACTTATATAAATAGCATTTATCTAAACTCCAAGATTATAATTTAACTAAATCTTACTTTAAATTTTAGAAGTTTTCTATCAACTTAGATAAACTAATACTTTAATAAATCATCCCGTTTTTCAAGAAATTAAAGAAAAAGACTATTACTTAAGCATAATAATTTAAAGTGCTCTAATCTTCACTATTATAACCCCCAATATGATTCGATATAAGTTTGTAGAATTTAATAAATAACTATTTATATTATTATATGATATATTTTGATAAATAAACAGGTATTAACCTTAAAGTTGTGCTATTCCTGAGAGGATGATTAAAACAGAGTTTCAAGACAATAGTAGAACATAGCAAAATAGATAGTTATTATTTTTCTTTAAACTTTTTACTGATTTTTTTTCTTTAGTATTCTGTTCATTTTTATTTGATTGTCTTTTTAAACTAGTTAAGGACCAGTCCATTTGTTTGGGTTTGTCTAAAAGTTTATTTTTTGTGTGAAGCCCAGAACTTCTTTAAGAGTGTTTAAGATTTTTTGTCCTTCAGGGAAAAAATCTTAACCTTTTGCAGGGAAGACAAGTTATGATTTTATGTTTGAGTTCTTTAGACTCTTGATTAAAGGAATGCAGGCTTTTTTTTTTTTTAAGAGAGCACTGAAAAAGTATAATCGTTGTCAAATCAGATGTTGTTTCCATTTATTTTTATTGGAGAACTTGACCATGCTGTTTTTAATACCAAGTATTTATCTCGAGTTGAAAGAAATTTAACAATTGTAGATCTTGGTGTAGATGGATTGTTTAAGAAATATTTGAGCAAGACCTATGGGTTCTCTCTATGCCGAAATAATGTGATACAGGCAGATTTAAAGTTTTTGGTAACCAGTTATTTAGAAGTTGTACCATGTTGTTACCTTCTTTCTCTGGTACATCATATATTCTAATATTATTCCTCCTAGCCCTACTTTCCAAATTTTTTACTTTTTCCAGAAGTAAAATGTTTTGCTTTAAGATAAATTCCATATGATTTTCATTTTCAGTTAACCTTCCATCCAAGTCATTTACTGTTTCTTCTGTATATGAGATTTGATCTGATTGTTTCTTAACTTCATTCTGGAAATCTAGTTGTTTCCTGCAGTCTTGTTTTATATTATCCATTTTGCTCTCAACCTTATCCATTTTAACTGAAAGATCTTGAATATTTGTAAGAATGGATTGTAGTTTTTTCTTCATCATACTTTTCTGGCAAGAAACTTTAGAGTGGCTCATGACTGGATCTGACTTGAAAACTTCGGACAGGATTAAAACTTAGAAAATTCACAAAAAATTGATTGATTTTTCTTCTTGATATTAATACTGAACTAACTAGTTCTTGATGAATAAAAAATATTCCTATATGAAGTTTTGTTTCACTAAAACTTAGTATTCCTGTCAGAATAACTGAAAAGCAGAGCAAAAATGTGTTTGCCATCTTGGCCATGCCTCTCTCTATACAGTAACTTTTCAAAGCATTATTGTTATTCTAATGAGATAGCACTGATCTCTGTAATGAGTACTTAACACTATACTGGACTTTGTAAGTACCACTAAACTATTAACAGGAATGTTTGTAATTACAAGTGTGGGATCAGTGGTCTCAATCAGAAAAAGTTCATAACTGTGTTCTTGATATCTAGACAGTGCTAAAATAAAACATTGTACATGGAAGTTATTGGCTTTATGTGAAGGGAAATTCAGTTTAGTCATGACATAAAAAAATGAGCTGATCAAACTTAAAGATTGTGAAAGAAAAAGGTAACACCAGAGTGTAAAGTACAAATCTGAAGTATCAAAAGGAAGTACATACTAACAAGCTGCACTCTACGAAGCAAAGGTAACATTTATTCAATAAAAGAAAAAGCTTTACCACAATATGTGCTTCTTCAGGTTTATCTAAAAACAGTAGCAAGCTGCAGGTACTTAAATAGTACAAATCATCACCCAACTAACATCAATTTACCCCTAGAACTCATTTTTTTTAGTTTTCAATAAGCTGTAGGTTGATGCACATATTAATATATGGTGATTATAAGAGGTTTCCTGGTTCGATTCTTGGCTGGGGTGCCTTTTGTGCATGTCCTCCCTGTATTTGTGTGGGTTTCCTCTGGGTGCTCTGGTTTCTTCCCACATTTCAAAGACATGCAGTAGGTGGATTGGATAGGGTCTATAAAAGCATTTTGAAAGTTTAATAGTTTGAATCACTAAATATCGAACTGTAATGATCGAATTACATTTTCAAATCCCTATAAAATAACAACACCAAAAAATAAAAACTAAAGGGTGTAAGCAGGGGGTTAAGCCCCCTGCACCCCCACACCCCCTGCTATTTAAATATACCAACTCTGAGACCACACTACATTGAATTTAACAGAAATCTCCCCTTACGGAGATTTCCATTTACCCGTTCGATGTTCTGCGCTTTTGGCATTCTCATGACGACAATATCAGATTCGATATTGTCAGCGTTCGAGATGCTGATATAGACCTGATTGGATACTCTAAATTGGCCACATGTGTGAGTATGCATATGAATGTGTGGTGTGGAAGAACAACTGCAGCAGGACTGGCCACCCGACTGTGTAAACTTTGACGCTAGATGATTGTCATTTGTGAAGTAACACCCCTACCGCATGGGTAAAAATGGGAAAAAGGGGTTATGTATGAATGGCTCAATGGATCACACAATTCAGAGTCCAAGAATCCATTCATAGGCACAGACTCAGATGTAAGCTACATCTACACAAATAATCATAATCTGGTCACAGGTACAATCTCAGATGTCAAATACAACACCTGCAAAATAAGTCTAAGCTGGTCATAGGCGCAGTTGAACAAAAATAAGCAACAGTGGAAATTAAGAGCAAATGCAAACCACTGATCTGGGCAAACATTTAAAGTGTTCTTCAAAATTACTATTTGCAGCAACATTCTGACTGTCATTAATTCATACATTTCTCTGCAGTAACATTCTCAACTGTCTAGATTTTTGCAGAGTGTCCATATTTTTGCCTCATATTTTTGTCCTGTTCCTCATAAAAGTTTGATTTTCTGGCAAATCATTGCCAAATCATTAAGTATTCAAGTCAGAAAAGAATGACAGACATTTGAGTTTCAGACTTCCTAGTCTTCAGAAAATTAATGCTAATGCAAAATCTGTTATTTGATCAACTTTAAGTTTGTAAGAGCAATAATTAAAATTGTCCCTATTTTTGGGCCTTTGTCCCCCATTATATATGGCTTTCTCCAGATTTTATGCTCTTAGATGTTGAGAAGTATGTCCTGAAGGGACAGAAAAAAGCCGTTAGAGCTTTTCTTGATTTGAGGCAGGCAGTAGTTAAGTTCATAGTTCACAAGATTAACAGCAGTTGCCTTGGTGTCTAGTTATTTTCCTCAGTGGTTGTAACTGGTTTAAAGCTGGTATTCCACCAGAAAGTCCTGTCTCCAATGAAGAGTGACCTGTACATTTCACATTTCCAGCCACATAATTACAAAATAAAGACTGAAGTTCTGACTCAGGCAATGAAAACCATTCTGTCTACGTATAGTGGGAAACAAATTTCTCCCATAAAATAGTAAAAAAAAAATAACAACAATAATAATAACAATAACAATAATAATAATAATAACAATAATAATAATAATAATAGACCATCTGGTATATCAGCACTGTTTGTGTTGTCAGGAAAGTTGTTACATTGCATTAAGGTCTTGACTAAACAACAGAAGATGGTTCCACCAAGTTAGAAGTGCATCAATCATAAATAAATAAATAACTAGACCACCAAACGTCACTTGGCGGCATGGTGCACAATGGTGAAGCCACATCTCTAGATACATATGTACTATAGTTGTGCATCTCCTTCATGTCATCCAGGGCTGAGAAGTGAACAAGAAAGATATCTTCTTAATGAGAAGAACAGCCTAATGAAAGTTGAATTATTTGTAATTAAAAAGCAGAACAGTAATTTGAGATAAATCTTTTTCAGACTCAGCCCAGTATCACCATCTGGTTAAATGATTTGCGCGGAGTACTACACTAGGCACATGGAATCAAATCCTCAACTACAGGAAGGAGCTGTTAGCAGCTCATAGCCAAAATCCTCAAAGATCCTCTAAATCCTAGTTGACCTCATGGTGTTAAGATTTGATTCTGAATCTGGTGTTCTACAGATGGACACCTTGTATCTTTCTGGATTTGGTACTTTGATACAGAAACACTTCATAGCTTTTTAAATCTTCCCAATGATACATAATTCAGGATTTGAATATACATTGAGGAATTACTTTAACAATCACTTCAAGTCACTATATGTAAAAAGGTGATTTAATGATTTTTTACAGAAAACAGATAATTAAAAAAATACAATCATCTATTCCATTGGAATTGCAATGTAGTTCAACTACACCTGCATATACCAAAAGGCTCATTCTACATTTGAACCTTTATCCAGATGTATGGTATGTACAGCATCCTTGCTTGAAGCCTATCCTTTTATGTATAACGTGCAGCTGTCTGGACCTGAGCCTTGGCCATATCTATGGTATAAGCAGAAGGCTAGGCTTGAACCTTGGTCATATGAATGCTGTGTGCACCACTCTTGTCTAACTCTAGCCAGTGCATAATATACACAGCAGATTGAGTTTGAACATTATCCGCATGCATGATTGTTGCAACAGTCTTGTCACATGACAACAAATCAGGAACTGAAATACCCCCGATAATGTAATAGTAACCATAAGCATGGGTTAAACCCAGATGTTCTAGATTAATGTCTGAAAGTTTGGACATTGTTATGTTTCCATAGGTTCACAGGTGTGTACTAGGCTAATGGCCCTGGAGCCTTTATAAGCCTAGCCCATAGGATTACCTTGGCATCATGCCACCCAACCTTAGTTCCCAGTGCCTCTGTTGAGTAGAGCCACTGCAGTAATCCCAGGGGTGAATTTTTTTATTTCCCATCCACTCGTCAAGATTTCTGTTGAAGAGAGCCAGTGAGGTGCTTTGTTTGACATGTATGGGAAGTCTATTCCATAGCACGGGCTGTCTCAGGGTTATGAACCTGTCCCTCCAGCATGTTCTGTTGATTGTGGTAATGAGGTTGAGGTCTCTGGAGCGTGTGGTGCAGAGGGATTGGGATTTCTTTAGATGTAGCATTTCTAACAGAGCTGGGTCAGACATGGCTTTGTAAGTCAAGCTGAGATTGCCTCTAAGTAGGCGATATGAGACAGAGAATAGTTGGAGTTTTTTTGAGTCTGTCCATGTAAGACGGGTGTTTAAGGCCTAGGATCCTCTTTGTGAGGTACTTTTTCAGCGTCTCCAGTTGTTGCAGATGTCTAGTGAGGTGCATGCCAAATGGGGCATTGTAATCGATGATTGGCCTAATGAGGGCAGAGTAGAGGGAGACAATTACCTATTCTTCCTGGATGCAAAACCCTTTGCAATGAGATGTGCCACATAGAAGGACTTTCTGACTACAGTGGCAATGTGGTGGTCAAAAGAGAGGTTGCCATCAACCTGTGTTCCCAGATCTCTTATAAATGCCTTCTGTGTTCAGTGGACTACCATTAATGTGGTAATTCATGGGAACTGGGTTTTTCCCAAAGGAGACAACGACATTTTTTGGCACTGAGCTTAAGGCCATGGTTCTGACACAAGACGTTGATCTCAGTGAGGCCTTTCTGTAGGATGTTATCATCACTTGGGGAGTTAATAATAGCTCCCAACTTGCAATTGTCTGCAAACTTTGTCAGCCAGAGTCCCTTTGTGTTGGCCTGGACTTCAGAGAAGTAGATACCAAACAGCAGAGGACCCAGGACTGAACCCTGTGGGACTCTACTCGTGACTGGTCAGCAGTCTGACTTGGAGTCAGCTACTTTCACACTGTGGGTTCTATCTGTGAGCCAGTTTGCAACCCACCTAGTGATATAGGGGTTGATACCTAGCTTAATGAGTTTTTCTATGATTCCTGAGTGGGGGATGGTATCAAAGGCCTTGACCAGATAAAGGTAGACTGTATGAACCACCTTGCCTTCGTCCACAGCTCTGCTGACTGACTCAGAGAAGTCAACCAAGTTGAGCAGGCATGATCTTCCCTTCACAAAACCAAACTTTGTGGGATCCAGAGTTTGGAGATTCCCTATATCCTTCTTTATTAGGTCCATGATGATGCATTCCATAGCTTTGCATGTCAGACTCATCAGGCTAATGGGGGGATAGTTCCCAGGGTCTGTAGTCACTCCTTTGTGGAGAGGGATGACTGTAGCAGTGTGTCATTTGGTAGGGACAAAGCCTGAGGTGAGGCTGTGATTGAACCAGGCACACAGCTAAGGTACCAGTTCACTCTGTAGTTGATGTAGAACACAGCCAGCTATATTGTCAGGTCCCATAGAAGCTGTATTCATGGCCTTGGACAGTGCTGTTTTAACTTGTGCAGCAGTAATACCGGGTGCCTGGCAATTGACTGGTATTGTGATTGGTCCTTTGTGGGTGGAGAGGGGTAAAGCTGGCACTGAATCTGTTGGCCGGTATATTGGCAATAGCTGTTGGCTCAGTATAGGAGGTACCATTGTGCAGTAGCTCAGAGCAAGTCTGGGTATTGCCTTGGAGATTCTTTACATAACTATAGAAGGCCTCATGGTTGTCTTTACTATCTGCTGCAATTCTGTTTTCATAGCTAGCTTTAGAGGATTTGTTGAAGGATCTTTTTTTGAGGCTGATAAGGGAGTTTTTCCAATTGTGGGACTTCACCTTATTCCACATCCATTTCCTCCTTCTGTTTTAGAGTTTGTTTATGGCAGGGGAACACCAGATTGGCTTCCTTTTTTTGGAGGAGAGCGTCTTGGTTCTATTGGGTATGGCAAGATCCATGCATTTGTGTACTTTTTCGTACAGTGCATTGGTGTATGATTCATCGGTCATGCAACTGTTCTCCATTTGCATGGGTGCAATGAAGTTAGCCACCTCTGTTTTTAGGAGCCCAAAGTTAGTTTTGAAGAAGTTTTTCTTGGTGGTTACCTTTGGGGGGGGGTGGATTTCCAAGGTGATTAGTTTATGGTTGGATCTAACCAGGGAGGAGTTGATCATTGGTGTAGAACAACAGTTGCCCATGTTAGTAATGACCAGGTCAAAGATGTTGCTACCTCTAGTGGGGGTAAGAACAAGCTGATTCAGGGCACTGGAATTAATGAATTCCAGGAAATGTTGGGCAAGTGTATTGGTACATGAGTAGTTTTACCAGTTAATGGAGAAGTAGTTGAAGTCGCCTAGTATGAGAGGGTCTATATCAGCATTTCGAAAGTTTAATAGTTCGAATCACTAAATATTGAACTGTAATGATCGAACTATTAAATTTTCAAATGCCTATAAAATAACACCACCAAAAAAATAAAAACTAAAGGATGTAGGCGGGGGGGGCAAGCCCCCCTGCACCCCCACACACCCCCCACTACTTAAATATACCAAGTCCGAGACTGCACTACTATGAAGTAAATGGAAATCTCCCCAAACAGAGATTTCAGTTTACCCACTTGATGTTCTGTGCTTTCGGCATTCTCATGGTGACAATATCAGATTCAATATTGTCAACGTTCGAGATGCTGATATAGACCTGTATGAGAGTGTTAGGTTGGACTCTAATATTCTCCAGGGTGCTTAGGAACATGGAGTGTGAGTCTTGGGACATGGTTGGAGACCTATAGCAGGTTACAACCTGAATCATTCTCTTACCCAATGTTAGCTGCACCTGAAGTATCTCTGATGCATTATGTTGGGCTACCAGTCTGGAGGCGTGCACATCTTTTATGAATATGGAAACACTGCCACCTTCGGAGCTTTGGTCCACGTTCTGGGGCCGAAAGGTATGGAATAAGTTATAGCCTAGCAGTGCAGGGGTGCTTTCTGCTGCTTTGAGCCAGGTCTCTGTTACAACACAAATTTCAATGTTCTCCATTTTAAGGAGTGCTTCGAGCAAGTGCATTTTTAGATTTAGACTTCTACCGTTGAGCAGCATGACCCTCAGATTGCATTTGTTTGAAGCTGTTACAGTAGTAATTTGGTCTTTGTAACACTGCCTAAAAAAGACACTATAGGGTCGCAAGAGCCTTGGCCAGTATCCAGAAGCCCAGGGGTGACAGATGCAGGCCATCTCTGGCAAAGTATCGAGATCTGTCAATCATGGTAAAAGAAAGTCTTTAAGGATCTATTTCTTTTAAACTATGCTTGCACTGTTACACTGAATCTGATCGTTGATATAATGACTATCATTGCAACAATTATAGAAATATTTTGAAATGATTTTTAGATGGCACAGTCAGTTTTATCTGTCTTGAATGCTTTTATGTTTGGTTGCTGAATGGTGAGGAGGTCTATTATTTTCTTATTAAAAAAAGTATTGAATTGATCCAGGGTACTGAGTAATTGCCTAAACTCGGTTAATTATTTTCATTTATTGACAGGGAAATACAACATGGGACCAAACCCATATACAGTGGTGAAGAACATTGAAAAAGCAGTTCAAGACTATGAGGAAATGCTGGGTGAGTTCAATAATACATTGTAATAATGAATGTTAGGTAGATGTTTGTCACAGATGTTCCTTTCTATTAATTCATACGTTAGCCAAGCAAGTCAAGATCCTTGCAAACTTGTTTCCAACATGATTCTAACCACAAGGGTGGGGACAATTGCATTATACATGAGCAGTTTATAGCAGCCAGTCAGCAAATATATTTTGGAAGGATGGAAAAAAAGAGGACTGTCAAGAAGAATTCCACACTGATATGGGCCATGCTTGCTTCAAAAGACAGCCATGAAGTTAGAATGCTAGCAGAGTACAATAAGTGTACTTAATACCATCAAATTGCACATCAGGTATTAGAACCCAAAGCAAAAGTAATAGGCAGTATCAGTGGGAAGTGTGAAATAACTACATGAGTTTGCCTGCTCCTCCAGATTTTTTTAATCCTGCAGTATCTGTGCAAGTTCAAATCAGCACAGGTCTCAGATGGAAAAATCATGTCCCCACCACTGTGTTTATATCATAGACCACCACATGTGTTTCCATTTAGGCTGCTCAGCACCTACCCTCCCTAACATCTACCAACCATGTGTTCTAACTGCCTATAGTAGGGCATTATTTTCAACAGGGCTGAAATTGTCCAGCCTCTGCCATTTACCTTGTCCTTTTGACATGCAGACACCAATAAGCACATAACACAGAGCTGTAGCCCATATACAACTATGACAGGTAGGATGAAAGCTGAAGACAAAGTGGTGTCTTAATTATCCTATACTATATTCATAGGGAAATTTGTCATACAATGGATGTAGGGTCAGATGTGGGAATACATACAGCAGGTGTTCCATCATACCACACATCATTACATATGTACAACACCCAAGGTTCATCCAATTTGTTAGAACCTAAAGGTATGGATAGGGTAAGGAGCCATTTCTGTAGCCAACACTAGGGGACACCATAGTAAATGCTATTGACATTATCCTACATACTACAATTGGGGATATACATGTGTAAATATCAGACTGACATAATAATGACCATAGTACACCATATAGATTACACAAGCCATATCCTTGCCATACGTAGTGACCAGTATAAAAAGTGAGTGGTTGTCTCTTATGGGTTAGCTTGTAGCCAGTACAATCAGGATAAAATGCGCACATGCAGGTACAGATATTAAAATTGTGAGACTTTTGTAATGAGAAACATTCTTAAGAAAGGAGATAGGAGCAGCTTACCACACAGTACTCTATGCCCTCTTAAGGCTGCCTATAGATCCAGATAAGCTTTTATTCCTCCTAACACTGTAGCCCAAATATTTATTATACCTTCCCTGAACTGCACAAGCTAGCATAAAAATAGAGGTGAGCCTTTAAAACAACATCATTTTATATGTGTTTGTATAACATATAAGCCAGTTAGGTTAGGTTGCATAAATGTGTAACAATGTCTTTATTTGCTGCCACACATCTGTGACTTAAAGCACATCTTACAGCCTACATTTGCCTTTACTTCAACCATAATTTCAGCTACAAGGACAGGGGTGAGTCCATTATACATGGAAAGTTTGTAGCAGACAATCATCAAATATATGTTGGACTGCATGAAGAAAGAGAACTGTTTTGCTGCCTATGCTTGCCTTTGGCAGATGAAGGCAATAGCCCTTGTCATGTTATTTGCAGATACATGATGCACTTTTCTCTTGAGGTGAGCTTGACATCCATTTCTTGAACATGTAACAACCTGGTTATGAATGCAGACCCACTGATAAGTCTTTAAATTGTAATTATTAAAAATTACAGTGAAGACCTCACCTTTTTTTCTTCACCAGCATTGACTATATAATTCCTTCTGATACCCTGTTGACTTATTTGCCCCCTAGCAGCCTACACATCACTCCATCAGGGATATTCCATTTCTATGGTAACCTGCCTTTCAAGTCACCAAACATTCATGCAGAGTAATTGGAAGAAAAATCAAACACCTTATGGAAGTCCTTCTCAAGTGAGAGGAGTCTTCATTTATTGACCTGCTTCCCAAGGCTGAGTAACATGCAGCTCAAATAAAGTCAGTCTTATTGGGCCTCAGGCAAGGAAGTGCATTTTACAAGTGGCCAGTGTCTCATGAAAGTGCATTACTGTTTACTACAGGAATCCCAAAAAAAGCTGTAGCGGGAGACATGAAAGAGTACTTTGATGCAGACTGACAAATTCTCCCAGAGACATGTACTCTCAAAGTCTATGAGGGATAGTATTAACCGGGATGTTGGAGAATCCACCTCAGGGTGTGGTAGGTGATGCTACTCATTGTTGTAAAGTACAATTACACTAGTACATGCAGTATGTCATTATATGATACTGTCTCTTTTGACAATTTTGAATTGAAGTTGTTAAATGGATGTTTTGATACCGTTAATAATACATCAAACATCTGGTTCCACCAGAATCTCCATGTCATCATTGCCCTTTTTTGCAATGGCCTGCCATTACACTGTCTCAACTAAGACTTGAATGCCTAGGGGTTAGCCTTCTGACTTCCAGGGACTGTTCCTGCTCCAGAAACACACTCACCTGGCCATTAAATACCAAAACCTATCCCTTCTGATGGGCTTCTTAAAATATAGTTCTGCTTCTTGAGACCTGGCACTCTGTATCACACTCAGAACTGCAAATACTATACCAGAGGGACCACTTAAAGGAATAAATACATTTTTTATCAGTATCATTTATATTACAAGTGCCAGCTCAGCATTATGGCAGGATTGCTCACTACCTGAAATGTGGCAATAGCACAGAGGTCTAAGGCTACAAGCTGCTTTCTGTAGTCCTGGGTTTGATTCCTTCAACCTCCATTTTTCTTTTGTCTGAATTTAACCAAGTTACTTACCCAGACAGTGCTCCAGGTAAATTGGGCTAGGCTCTTCAACAGTGTTCTGTAGCACATGCCTAGTAACTACCAATGTAGTATATTTTCATTTAAAGATTCTACTAAAAATCCTATGTTAGAACTTAATAATTCAACTCTTTATTCCTAAATAACAGAAGGTAATTGATCAGACTTTATCCCCTGGAAATAATTGTTAATTCAACTTGTTTAACTAAAGTTTATTGTTTTAATGTTGCTGTCTGCCTCTTTTAGCATCATGATGTTAGTTGTTAAATGAAATTCCCTATTTTGCAACTCTGTTATTGTTTTAAGTGAATAATCAGAAAACAATTACACCTTCAGGAAAATTCACAGATGTCCTCAGTTGCTTTTATTTAAATAATACTGATAGCTTGAAAGGTTTACTGTGCTTATGCAGATCTGTGGTGCAGTATAAACTGTAGGATCAACCAGCAGTTTACTGAGATGGTTAAAACAGAAAAGAGCTTTTAGTTCCAGAAAGACAAGAAGTTGGAGGAGAAGAAAAAGAAGACAGATACAAAAAAAGGACAGTAAAGAAGGTGGTTTTGTTTTAACATCTGCCACACTGAGTACATATTTAACGCATACAGTATAGTACTCTATGTAGCTTTTAGTTCAATCATTTTAATGTATGTATTCATGATGCTATCACAGCAAAGATAACAGGAGAGATGGGGAGCTTATGAAGTTGCAAATTATACCAAAACAGATCATGAGGCACGACTTGACAGAGAACAGCTTCCTCTCCATAGTGTTAGTGGTTAGTATGTGAAAATATTTATCTAGCTGACATGTATGAGTGTACATAGGAAGATGTAATTAGCAGTAGTGAGATTAGTGACAACAGCACACAAGCATGAGAGACAGTGACACATACTAAAAGCACTGGTGGAAAAAGACCAGATGTTCAAGTAGCAAATGTCACAATTCCACAAACTCAAAACACATAAAATAACTGCTCCGAAGGCCAATGAACGCTCCAAACCATTTATTCCTCGTAAAACAAAATCCAAATACAAGCGTTGACCTAGGTTTCGTCCGTCTCCACAGACTTCATCAGAATACAAAGAATGTAAAACTGAGCCACTTAAATAGTAACTACGCATCCAACTACCAGCTGTCTAATTGATTAATTGGATGTCAATAATCGTTAAAAAGACAGTGAATATATTACTTGCAAAGTATTACATTAAATCTTAACTCGAGTATATAAAATATCAAAAATATCTAAAGCTTATTAAAATAATATTCTACTTATTTTTATTGGTGTGTGTATATATATATATATATATATGTATATATATAAATAAATAATACAACACAAAATGAAATAATATGGTCTTGTAATGGTAAGTAAAATATATATTTTAAAACCTTCTTATGTAGTGAATTGTGTCAATTATACAATAACCAACCAATATTGTACATAAATTAATTTAATTAAACTATTAAAAATATATATATATTGTATGCATATATAGATATGTATCTCACAATTACATTTTAATAAACACCATCACTTAAAGTTACAATAAAATTCATCTCTTACTACAAATAATGTATTAAGTATAAATATTAAATGTAAAAAAAATATATATATATATATATATATATATATATATATATATATATATATATAAATAATTTAGTTAAAGATTTAAAAATTAATTATGTACAAATACAATATTGACACCAAATTAGTTTTCTATTGGTGTTGAAAAAGAAGTTATCCTGATAAATTGTGTTATGAATTTATTTACCCTTAAGGCTGTTAAGTCTCAAAATAGGTTTGATGCTACAATGTTCATTCAAACCATGTCGATTATGAGCATTTAACAGTATTTGCATTCTTAATTCTAATGCATCTAAGTCATAATCAATAATCTTACCCTGTGGGTCATGTTTAATATGTAAAACACCAAAAAACTTAAAATAGTGGTTGGTATGTTGTACAATATGTCTGGCCAAAGCATTGGTAAGTTTAAAATTCTTAATGTCCAACAAATGTTCCTTAATTCTGTCCTTCATATGTCTACTCATTTTTCCAACATAAAATGGGTCACATTGTTGACACAATGCGATATAAATTACATTCGTAGTGTAACAATTGAAATGTTCATGAATTTTTATATTATGTTGATTGACCTTCACATTACTACCAGTATTGAGGACATGGGAACATGTGGAACACCTACCACATTTGAAATTACCAATCCGTTTGTTGGAAATGGCTGTTCTACTGGTCATTGCCCATTCAAATAATTCTTTAAATGACAAATCCTTTCTAAAAATATATGAAATTTTTCCTTGTAAAAGTCCTCCCAGGTTATTGTCAGTGCTTACCAAATTCCAATTTTTATTGATTATAGTTTTAATAACGTGAGAAATATCATTAAATGGAGTAATATAAAAAGGAATAGTATTAGAGTTAAAAGATATGTTTTTTGTGTGGTTCCCCACGTGTGTGTCTGTATCATTGTCACAATTTAAAATTGCTCTATAAATTCCTGTGTTTCTCTTGGATTTTACTTCATCATAAATATTTATACATAATTCCTCAGGATAACCTTGGTTGACAAATAAAGACATCATAAATCGTAATTCATTTATAAAATCTACTTAACTGCTGACCATTCTTGCAGCTCTGACCATCTGCCCCTTTACAATGGCCTTTTTCTGATGGTCAGGGTGCCAGCTTTCGAAGTGTAAATAAGAGTTTGAAAAAGTAGATTTTCTGTAGATGTTAGATTTTAATATACTATTTACTTTGTCAAAAGTTAACCTAATGTCCAAGTAAGTGATACTCTCACTATTGATCTCGTGTGTAAATTTTAGAAACCATATACTGTTGTTAATGTGTTCCAAAAATGCCTTCAGCTCAGCTTGATCTCCATCCCAGACGAAAAACAAATCGTCCAGGAATCTTGAATAAAATTTTACATGTGAATAAAATTGTGTATTAAACAAGTAATGAAGTTCCCAATAGGTCATGATGAAATTCGCGAACATGGGGGCACAAGCCGCCCCCATCGCAACTCCACTCACTTGTCGAAAATAGTTTCCTTCAAAATATAAGTAATTATATTTTAGTACAATTTCCATTAGTTTTATCAACACGTTGATTCTATCCTGGTCATATAAATTAGTTTCAAAAAGTTGCTCCTCCAACCAGATTAAACCAGTTTCGTGTGGTATCACTGTGAATAGATTACAAACGTCCAGGGTAATAAACGTGTCACCCTGGTTAAATTTAAAGGAATTTATTTTCTCCAAAAAATCCCATGAATCTTTAACAATATAAGGAAATTTAACTATCCCCATTTTAAAATAATGATCCAGAAATTGGCTAATAAAATAGGTTTTACTCCTTTTCCCGTCCACTATGGGTCTAAATTGTAAGTTGTCCAACCCTTTATGTATTTTCGGTATTCCAAAAATCCCACTGACGACAGGAAAATCATTGCATAAATACTTCCATTCTACTTCTGTTAGTTCTCCTTGGTATAACATATCATTAAGTGTCAGATCAATCTTTTTAAATGCAATGTTGATTTCATTTTTGCTGACTTCCTCATAAGAGTCTCCCAGTAACATAGCACCCATGTAAGAAATATAATCATGTTTATCAACTACCACTACCGCACTACCCTTGTCGGGTTTCATAATCCTGATGTTTTTGGTGGTTACTATAGTGTTATATATAACTTGTTCCTGTTTAGTCATATTCATATGTATAGGTAGTTTATAATTATTAAAAAATTGTCTTATATCTATTTCACTAAATTTTTCAAAAATAGCTACTCTATCATTCATGGGTGGATTGTAAACACTGGGTTTTGTTAAAGCGTTACCGGGGTTACTAATGTTAATGTCAATTTGGTTGTTCTGAAATAAGATTTTTAAATTCAGTTTACGTGTAAATAACTTCAGGTCTAATAAAGTGCTAACCAAATTCCCTTTTCTACAGGGAACAAAACTAAAGCCCTTAGAAAACAAATTGACACTTTCAGTGTCAAAAGGGACCTGGGTATAGTTATATAACTTAAAATCTCCTTTATCATTGGTTATAATAGTCGGTTTGCTTAACAACAAACTCTCTAAATTGTTTTCCAAGGGACACTCCCCTTCACATCCATTATCAATAGAAAAAATATCAAGTGAATCATCCATTCTTAAACTCACGTCTAACAAGTTGTCATTGGATGTAAAATTACTGTTCACCCACATATTCTGGTTATTTACTGTCTCGTTGTTGTCTTGGTCTTTATCACCAAAGCTATAAAGACTCAAGTCACATAATGCCTCGTCTTCATAACAGTCAAATGTCGGCTGCATGGTCGATGTAATTGTTGTATATTCCGTTTCATTCGGAGCCAAATTGGATGATGTACCTTCCAAATAAACAGGCTCTAAGCCGACACTTTTTCTTTTTTTGTTATAATCAGTAAATATACAAAAGTTAATTGGTATCTCTTGATGGACATCCTGTATACTCGGCTGGTCAGCAGAGACATGAAAAAAATATCATTATCTGCATTAGATTTAACATTCATAGTAGTATTATGTAGAATGTTACCTGATGGGTCAAATTCATAAAGATTATCCACAACCTCATGTAACAGGACGCCATCGGCTACTTGTGCATCCTCCATCCGTTTTTTTGTTGTTTCTTGTTTTCAAATCCCCTCTTGGGGCGTGCACCCGTAAATTCGAAGTCTTCCTCGTCGATAAATAGATTTTGGTTTTTAATCCTCTCGGACCGTCTGAGTCCCTCATCATCGTGCATCTCGGCGTAATCCTGCCGTCCGAAATCACCATTTTCAGAGTAGGAAGTGATGTCATCCAGCTCGTCAAGGTTCCCACTTCTTCCTGGTCTGTTCTCGTTGCCATGGTTACGAGTGACTTTTTTTAGATTTTGGATACACGTACCCACTTTCATATATTTTAATGTCTCTATGTATTTTCTTATTTTTCTTTTGGTAGATTACATCACAACTGTAGTCAATATCTTTAATAATATTGATGTAGTTAGTGTAGTATTGTTCAAAAAGTAGGTCTTTACTGATGTTTGAGTTCAGGTCATCTAATTCAACCAATAATGTCTCTATCTTTTTGTTGTTATATTTAATCATGATTTCCATAAGATTAAGACCAGTTTTGTTAAATAGATCGTGTAAGTCTTTTAACATATCTCGATCTTGATCACAACCGTTAGGGTACCTCCATAGCCTTAGTCCCTTGGGGACCAACCCCAACTCTATATTTCTTCGTAAATACCCATTTTCCATTTGCGTGCATTTGAGCTTAAAAAGTTTCACCTCAAAGTCTTTCAACATTTGTTTCATATTTTTCATTTCCTTCACGTTACAATTTCCATCGGGTGTCTTTTCACTATTGAATAGGAAACAGTTAGTTTTCCACAGTTCACAATTATATGACTCACAACGGACGTTACTTCATGTTACATTGTCTCTACCAGAATTCCCCTGTGTTTCGGTAACGAGATTAGTAGTGGGGGGTGTAGTTTGGGTCAGTGGCAACCCCAAACTTCCCATACTCCCTGTACCACGAATATCAGGTTCCATCAATTTGTTGATTAAGGCAGTGTGTATTTTTAATTGGTCGTTGATCTGCTTCAACATACCTCCCACATCGATCGTGCTACCTGCGCCTTCCATCCGGATAGCCGCAAACCAGTAACCAGAAATGCAATTACACCACTACCACTCCGAATGAATGGGAACACAGTCAATGTAGTGGTATGTATCATAGACCAGATGTTCAAGTAGCAAATGTCACAATTCCACAAACTCAAAACACATAAAATAACTGCTCCGAAGGCCAATGAACGCTCCAAACCATTTATTCCTTGTAAAACAAAATCCAAATACAAGTGTTGACCTAGGTTTCGTCCGTCTCCACAGACTTCATCAGAATACAAAGAATGTAAAACTGAGCCACTTAAATAGTAACTACGCATCCAACTACCAGCTGTCTAATTGATTAATTGGATGTCAATAATCGTTAAAAAGACAGTGAATATATTACTTGCAAAGTATTACATTAAATCTTAACTCGAGTATATAAAATATCAAAAATATCTAAAGCTTATTAAAATAATATTCTACTTATTTTTATTGGTGTGTGTATATATATATATATATATATATATATATATATATGTATAAATAAATAATACAACACAAAATGAAATAATATGGTCTTGTAATGGTAAGTAAAATATATATTTTAAAATCTTCTTATTAATTCTTTTTAACGATTATTGACATCCATCTACGATACATACCACTACATTGACTGTGCTCCCATTCCTTCGGAGTGGTAGTGGTGTAATTGCATTTCTGGTTACTGGTTTGCGGCTATCCGGATGGAAGGTGCAGGTCACACGATCGATGTGGGAGGTATGTTGAAGCAGATCAACGACCAATTAAAAATACACACTGCCTTAATCAACAAATTGATGGAACCTGATATTCGTGGTACAGGGAGTATGGGAAGTTTGGGGTTGCCACTGACCCAAACTACACCCCCCACTACTAATCTCATTACCGAAACACAGGGGAATTCTGGTAGAGACAATGTAACATGAAGTAACGTCCGTTGTGAGTCATATAATTGTGAACTGTGGAAAACTAACTGTTTCCTATTCAATAGTGAAAAGACACCCGATGGAAATTGTTACGTGAAGGAAATGAAAAATATGAAACAAATGTTGAAAGACTTTGAGGTGAAACTTTTTAAGCTCAAACGCACGCAAATGGAAAATGGGTATTTACAAAGAAATATAGAGTTGGGGTTGGTCCCCAAGGGACTAAGGCTATGGAGGTACCCTAACGGTTGTGATCAAGATCGAGATATGTTAAAAGACTTACACAATCTATTTAACAAAACTGGTCTTTATCTTATGGAAATCATGATTAAATATAACAACAAAAAGATAGAGACATTATTGGTTGAATTAGAGGACCTGAACTCAAACATCAGTAAAGACCTACTTTTTGAACAATACTACACTAACGACATCAATATTATTAAAGATATTGATTATAGTTGTGATGTAATCTACCAAAAGAAAAACAAGAAAATTCATAGGGACATTAAAATTTATGAAAGTGGGTACGTGTATCCAAAATCCAAAAAAGTTACTCGTAACCATGGCAATGAGAATAGACCAGGAAGAAGCGGAAACCTCGACGAGCTTAATGACATCACTTCCTACCCTGAAAATAGTGATTTCGGGCACCAGGACTACGCTGATATACATGATGACGAGGGACTCAGACGGTCCGAGAGGATTAAAAACCAAAATTTATACATCGATGAGGAAGACTTCGAATTTACGGGTGCACGACCCAAGAAGGGATTTGACAACAAGAAACAACAACAACAAAAAAACGGATGGAGGATGCACAAGTAGCCGATGGCGTCCTGTTTCATGAGGTTGTGGATAATCTTTATGAATTTGATCCACCAGGTAACATTTTACAAAATTTCACTATAAATGTTAAATCTAATGCAGACAATGATATTTTTGTTCATGCCTGTGCTAATAAGCATAATATACAGGATGTCCATCAAGAGACATTAAGTAACCTTTGTATATTTACTGATCACAACAAAAAAAGAAAAAGTGTCGGTTCAGAGCCTGTTTATTTGGAAGGTACATCATCCAATTTGGCTCCGATTGAAACGGAATATACAACAACTACACCGATCATGCAGCCGACATTTAACTGTTTCGAAGACGAGGCTTTATGTGACTTGAGTCTTTATAGCTTTGACGACAAAGACCAAGACAATAATGAGACAGTTAATAACCAGAATACGTGGGTGAACAGTAATTTTACATCAAATGACAACTTGTTAGACGAGAGTTTAAGAAGGGATTATTCACTGGACATTTTGACTATGGATAATGGATGTGAAGGGGAGTGTCCCGTGGAAAATAATTTAGAGAGCTTGTTGTTAAGCAAACCGACCATTATAACCAACGATAAAGGAGATTTTAAGTTATACAATTACACCCAGGTCCCTTTTGATACCGAAAGTGTCAATTTGATCTCTAAGGGCTTTAGTTTTGTTCCCTGTAGAAAAGGGAATTTGGTTAACACTATATTAGACCTGAAGTTATTCACACGTAAACTGAATTTAAAAATCTTATTTCAGAACAACCAAATTGACATTAACATTAGTAACCCCGGTAACACTTTAACAAAACCCAGTGTTTACAATCCACCCATGAATGATAGAGTAGCTATTGTTGAAAAAATTAGTGAAATAGATATAAGACAATTTTTTAATAATTATAAACTACCTATACATATGAATATGACCAAACAGGAACAAGTAATATATAACACTATAGTAACCACCAAAAACATCAGGATTATGAAACCCGACAAGGGTAGTGGGGTGGTGGTAGTTGATAAACATGATTATATTTCTTACATGGGTGCTATGTTACTGGGAGACTCTTATGAGGAAGTCAGCAAAAATGAAATCAACATTGCATTTAAAAAGATTGATCTGACACTTAATGATATGTTATACCAAGGAGAACCAACAGAAGTAGAATGGAAGTATTTATGTAATGATTATCCTGTCGTCAGTGGGATTTTTGGAATACCGAAAATACATAAAGGGTTGGATAATTTACAATTTAGACCCATAGTGGACGGGAAAAGGAGTAAAACCTATTTTATTAGCCAATTTCTGGATCATTATTTTAAAATGGGGATAGTTAAATTTCCTTATATTGTTAAAGATTCATGGGATTTTTTGGAAAAATGATACGTTTATCACTATGGACGTTTGTAATCTATTCACAGTGATACCACATGAAACTGGTTTAATCTGGTTGGAGGAGCAACTTTTTGAAACTAACTTATATGACCAGGATAGAATCAACGTATTGATAAAATTAATGGAAATTGTACTAAAAAATAATTATTGATATTTTGAAGGAAACTATTTTCGACAAGTGAGTGGAGTTGCGATGGGGGTGGCTTGTGCCCCCATGTTCGCGAATTTCATCATGACCTATTGGGAACTTCATTACTTGTTTAATACACAATTTTATTCACATATAAAATTTTATTCAAGATTCCTGGACGATTTGTTTTTCGTCTGGGATAGTGATCAAGCTGAGTTGAAGGCATTTTTGGAATACATTAATAATAGCATATGGTTTCTAAAATTCACACATGAGATAAACAGTGAGAGTATCACCTATTTGGACATTAGGTTAACATTTGATAAAGTAAATAGTATATTAAAATCTAACATCTATAGAAAATCTACTTTTTCAAACTCTTATTTACACTTCGAAAGCTGGCACCCTGACCATCAGAAAAAGGCCATTGTAAAGGGGCAGATGGTCAGAGCTGCAAGAATGGTCAGCAATGAAGTAGATTTTATAAATGAATTACGATTTATGATGTCTTTATTTGTCAACCGAGGTTATCTTGAGGAATTATGTATAAATATTTATGATGAAGTAAAATCCAAGAGGAACACAGGAATTTATAGAGCAATTTTAAATTGTGACAATGATACAGACACACACGTGGGGAACCACACAAAAAACATATCCTTTAACTCTAATACTATTCCTTTTGATATTACTACATTTAATGATATTTCGCATGTTATTAAAACTATAATCAATAAAAATTGGAATTTGGTAAGCACTGACAATAACCTGGGAGGACTTTTTCAAGGAAAAATTTCATATATTTTTAGAAAGGATTTGTCATTTAAAGAATTATTTGAACGGGCAATGACCAGTAGAACAACCATTTCCAACAAACGGATTGGTAATTTCAAATGTGGTAGGTGTTCCACATGTTCCCATGTCCTCAATACTGGTAGTAATGTGAAGGTCAATCAACATAATATAAAAATTCATGAACATTTCAATTGTTACACTACGAATGTAATTTATATCGCATTGTGTCAACAATGTGACGCATTTTATGTTGGAAAAACGAGTAGACATATGAGGGACAGAATTAAGGAACATTTGTTGGACATTAAGAATTTTAAACTTACCAATGCTTTGGCCAGACATATTGTACAACATACCAACCACTATTTTAAGTTTTTTGGTGTTTTACATATTAAACATGACCCACAGGGTAAGATTGTCGATTATGATTTAGATGCATTAGAATTAAGAATGCAAATATTGTTAAATGCTCATAATCGACCTGGTTTGAATGAACACTGTAGTATCAGACCTATTTTGAGACTTAATAACCTTAAGGGTAAATAAATTCATAACACAATTTATCGGGATAACTTCTTTTTCAACACCAATAGAAAACTAATTTGGTGTCAATATTGTATTTGTACATAATTAATTTTTAAATCTTTAAATTATTTATATATATATATATATATTTTTACATTTAATATTTTTTTACATTTAATATTTAATATTTATACTTAATACATTATTTGTAGTAAGAGATGAATTTTATTTTAACTTTAAGTGATGGTGTTTATTAAAATGTAATTGTGAGATACATATCTATATATGCATACAATATATATATATTTTTAATAGTTTAACTAAATTAATTTATGTACAATATTGGTTGGTTATTATATAATTGACACAATTCACTACATAAGAAGGTTTTAAAATATATATTTTACTTACCATTACAAGACCATATTATTTCATTTTCTGTTGCATTATTTATATATATATATATATATATATATATATATATATATATATATATATATACACACACACCAATAAAAATAAGTAGAATATTATTTTAATAAGCTTTAGATATTTTTGATATTTTATATACTCGAGTTAAGATTTAATGTAATACTTTGCAAGTAATATATTCACTGTCTTTTTAACGATTATTGACATCCAATTAATCAATTAGACAGCTGGTAGTTGGATGCGTAGTTACTATTTAAGTGGCTCAGTTTTACATTCTTTGTATTCTGATGAAGTCTGTGGAGATGGACGAAACCTAGGTCAACGCTTGTATTTGGATTTTGTTTTACGAGGAATAAATGGTTTGGAGCATTCATTGGCCTTCAGAGCAGTTATTTTATGTGTTTTGAGTTTGTGGAATTGTGACATTAGGTACTTGAACATCTGGTCTATGATACATACCACTACATTGACTGTGTTCCCATTCCTTCGGAGTGGTAGTGGTGTAATTGCATTTATGGTTACTGGTGGAAAAAGACTGCACTTGAATCTAAACTATTTTCTAAGTGATTTTAAGTGAAATGTTTACTCAGTGTTATACAAGTACCCTGCATGATTCCTCTTTTAATAAGAGCTCAAATCATATGAATAATATTTTGTTCATTTATTCATTCATTTATTAATTTCTGGTTTTGTTTGTCTTTCATCTACCTTCTGCTGACCATCAGCTCTTCTTTCATGTCCACCCGGTTGGCCCGATTTGTTCCCCTTTGACCATTATAGGAGAGGGTCAGATTGACTGAGGGGGAGAGAAAGAGAGAGCATCCTACTGCAGGAAAGAATAATTAGCCATATTTCCCCATGCCTACTCCAGTTCAGTTATGGACTTTCAGTCTGTGAGGTGAATGACCCAACCTCCATAGACAAGTGCCCATCTAGGCCTCCACTCTCAGTACAGTATATGACCAGAAATTCTATGCAGTTGTAAACAGTTACACTGAATATTTGTGGGAGTGTTTAACCTGATTCAGGTTTATTACAGAGCAGTTACATAAGCATTTTGTCCTGCTCAACCAGGTTCAGTATTAGGTAACTAAATGTACATACATACCCTTATCTGGGCAACTGTATAGTTACCCTGAGCTTCAGAGAATAGACTGTGTTATGGGTAAGGCTGTCACTGCACAGTTAACTCCTCCTTCCTCAGTGAGAGGAGCTCTGTTTCTGGCACTGGTGTCATTCTCTGGACAACACCCCACACCACAAAGAAAATCCTTATGCACAATAAACTTTGCTGGTTTAACAAAGAAAAAAATGATATGTCTGTTAACATCTGTAGTAAAAATCAGGTTTCATTTTTCTGTTGAATCTTTAGTATAAATATGCCATGCAGCTTGCTTCCCCACTGCACCTTTTCCTGTAAGAATAAGAGAGAAGAGTGCATTGCCTGTATGGGTAGAGCATTCAGGTGGTATTATTTAGTGTCAATAAAATCATTTAAATACGTCACTTCACTTTATATCACTGTTCATTTTCAGTTCAGGTAGAGAAGGACCACATTCTTTGTTGGGGAAGTCAGATCTTTTGGCAGATAAACCCTTACTATGGTGATTGAAGAATGAATAGCAGCTTAGTCAATTGTTGGAATTGATATGGGTGGTTAAGAAGGATGGGGCTAAGACAGCTCGCCTTTATTTGGTGGAGTGTGTATTCAAAGGGACATTCCCTACAGCAGAATTCTCACTGTAGACCAGAGATCACTGGAGGGGGATTAGGACCGAATAATCATGTCATGCAGAAGTGTAACAGTCCATCAGAAAGGACCACTTTGTACCTATCCTTTGGATGTTGATGAGCATGTTAAAGGCAGTTAAGGCTTAAAGAAAAGGTTTCTTGTCGGGGGTAGAATGTTTACCTCTCAACTGTCCAGATTTTCTCAAAATGTCCAGATTTTTGGCTCAAATTTTTAGTCTGTTCCTCATAAAATTTAGTGTTTTCTGGATTTTTGTGTGAAATCAGTGAGGAATGAATTCACTATATGATGACAGCCATTTGAGTTTCTGACCTCATATCCTTCAGAAAATGCGTAGCAACACAAGACTTTTTATTCTAGTAATATTCTAAGTTTATGAGCATAATTTAAAATTTGTCTGTTTTTGGCACTTCGTTCCCCCATTATTTTTGGTTTTGTCCAGATTTTTGTGCCAAGAGGTTGGGAGCGATGGTGGAATGAACTGGTCAACAGAGCAGCTGTACAGGCTAGTTAGAGGAGGACCAGATAAAAACAAAATTTCTGCTGCAGGAGGATTGTGTCTGAGTGGTAAATAAAGCAATCTGGATCAGTCTAGCACTAAGCAGACCAGTAAGAAATTATTAACTCTCTTTATTTGCTTTTCTGCCATTTTAGATATCTTCACCATAGGAATTGGTGATGCAGATAAAGAAGACATGGAGAAATTATCTTCAAAGAAGGAAGAACAGCGGTCTTTCTACTTGGCTAGCTATGACCTTCTAGAAAACATAACAAATCTAATGGAAGAAAACAGTAAGGCTTCTAAAATCAGCAATGTCTTGTAACAGAATGTGATATTAGGAGATTGCTTCACAAGAAACATAAAGTGTGTGAAAGGAGAGCAAGACAACATGACATGCTCATCACATGTGTTTAATGCATTCTTTAACAGTATGGTGAGGGGGAAGGCAGAAACATGACTACTCTTACCCTTTGTGAATACAAGTTAATATTCTGCAACATATATGAATACCGATACAGAATAGTCGGTTCAGTATATAAAATGGGTATTAGCTCAATAACACCTATTTGGTGTGGAATGCCACACCTCTAGCAGCCTACACACATCTTACATTCCAGAGAATTTTTCCAAAAAATAAGATAAGATAAACAAATGCAAACATTTTGTGAACAATAAAAGCTATTAAAACTGTACAAATTGCAATGTTATCAGTAAGAAGTGTTCTTCACAGTGATAATAACTGGTGCATTTATAGTCTTTTTTACAAATATTGTAATATATTATAATGGACACAAACTCCAAATTATATTTTTTTCTAAGCTTTCACACACACATTTTCATATCTGGAAAACTGAACAGCCTAGAAATATTTTGTTAGAACATTTTTGTTAACCAGACATACTCTTATAGAGACCAATTGGCATAATGGTTAAGATCTTTGCCTCCCATGCATAAGATCCAAGGTTTGATCCTGACCTCTGACCAATGACCAAGAGTTTGCATGTTCTCCCTGTATCTCTGTGGGTTCCTACCACCTCTGAAAAAAAAAAAAAAAAACATGATGAGTGTTTCCATCTCAAACTCAACAATGAATGAAGCTGTGGGCAGTAGCTCAGACTCCACATGGTGCCCTATAGGGGGAATAGTTGTACAGATCAACCACTTTGGGCAACCACTGTGGTGCGCAGTATCCTCAAGATATGAGAATACAGATCACAGACTGCATGCAGTGACAGGGCTATCCACTTGATGGTGTAAAATATGGCTGTAGGTGATTTGGTCATGTTGACTAATGTTGCCAGAAATGGGCATGAATAGTTTGCTCTGTTGAGCAAAATCAATTGCTACACTTAATGTAAGTTCACTGACAGGATGCAAAGTGGATGACATGATGATACAAAGGAGGCTGGACATCCTATGTATCTAAGAGCACTGCAGCAAAGCCACTTAGCTTGGGATCCAGAGTCTACTACTCAAGAGGGGACATGTGGGAATTGTGGTGAGAAAGAGGCTTCAGAAGGCAGTGAGAGATATCATCAGAATTAGTGACAGACTCAACTCCTAGGGTAGTACTCATAATCTCAACTTATGCTCCACAGCAGGGTTGTGATACTGAGAAAAAGAGTGCATTCATACAGCAGTTGAAAGACCTACTATATAAAGCAGGGCAACATGAATTGGTGTTGATAATGGGTGACTTGAATGGACATATTGCAGAACAGGATATGAGGACTGCCTGGGTCCACATGGGTGGGGCAACAGGAATAAAGAAGGAGAGGCCATTTTTGACTTCATAGTTCAGAGAGACAATCACAAGATCACAAACAAGAGTGGCCAACATGCAACTCAAGTAGATGTCCTCCTAGAAAGGAGAAGGCACTGGGGTAGAATCAATGATTGAAAGTTATCCACAGTGAAAAGCCCCCAGTATAGCTATAAGCAGTGATCACAGAAGGCTCTAAGGTCAACAGAGGCCAAGCTGGAGACCTGGAAGTTGACTGGAGAGAAAATACAACAGTTCAAGGAACTACTCAGGGCTCTAGTACCTCAAGAAGAGGAGGAAATAGGTAGAGCTGAAGAAGAATGGCAGCACCTCAAAACAGCATGTGTAAGAACTACAGAACAGATATGTGGCTGAGCCAGGTATGGAAATAAGGTACATAAGGAAAGCTGGTGGAATGCAGAAGTCCTGGAAGTCATCAAAAGAAAGAAGGAGTGCATGAAAAGAGGGAGACAGAAAAGACTGGCCAGGCTAGGAAGGAATACTGGCTGGCTAACAAGTAAGCTAAGAAAGGAGTTGCAATAGTAAAGAATAGGACATCAGAGGCACTCTACTAACTTCTGGAAAGTGACTCAGTAAGTAGCACAAAGAAACTAGATCAGGTTGCAAGGCAAAAAACAGAAAGATAAAGAAGATAGTCAGACACCCTTCATAATGGATGCCAGCAACATCCTGCTCACCAATTCACAGAACAGCAAAGGCAGATGGAAGGAGTATTTCCAGCAGCTTATGAACGAAGGAACCCCCACAGAAGCTGTACTGTCCCAGAAACAACCTACGATGAGAGAAGAGGAACTCACCCTAGAAGAAGTAAGAACAGCACTAAGGAGAATGAAGAGAGGGACAGCAGCAGGCTCAGATGAGGTCAGTCGGTATGACAACGATGCTGGGTGAGATAGGGGAGAAATGGTTCATGAGGGTACTCATAGCAGTAAGGAGAGAAAGGTGTATCCCAGATGACTGGAGAATAACTATACTCATGCCAGTGTACAAAAACAAAGGGGACATCCACAATTGTGGGCACTACAGAGGTATCAAATTCCTGTCACATTGCATGACATTTCAGGAGAGGGTGATCGGTAAACGAATACACAGAGTGATAGAATGTAAGATGGGAAATGAGCAGTTCAGATTCGCATCATGATGCAGCTCGTGTTTGCAGTCAGATGGTTGAGAAGAAGCTAGAGATGAGGAAAGAGTCCAACTGAGCATTCCTAGACTTGGAGAAAGTGTATGATAAGGTCCCGAGAAAGCAGATCTGGGAAGTAATGCTGTGATTCAAAGTCCCAGAAACATTGGTAGAATTAGTGCAAGCTATGTACAAGGACCCAATGACTCAAGTACGAACAGTGTTCTTCCTTACAGAGGATTTCCCATTGGGAGTGATTGTACAGGGTTCGGCTCTATGCCCACTGCAGTTCATATTGGTGAATGACTATATTAGCAAACAGGTTGGAGGGGACAGATCAATAAAGTTGCTGTATGCAGATGATGTAGCATTACAGGCCGACTCTGAGCAAGAAGTTCAGCAAGGTATGAGGAATGGAATACAAAACTGAAGGCACATGGGATGAAACTAAGCATGCATAAGACCCTATTACGTTATTGAATAACAATTTTGTTGAAAACGTAATAGTCGACCCGTAAATGTCAAAAACCACAAAGAGCAAAAATTTTGCGGAAATGGAAGGTTTCCATTTTCTGCACTGTAGTGCGATCTTGGAGTTGGAATATTTAAGTAGCAAGGGGTGTGGGGGGTGCAGGGAGGCTTGCCCCCTGCATATACTGTTTAAATGGTTTAGGATGGTTTTTGTTGTTTTTGTAGAAGTTCGATGTTTATGGTTTTCGACAATTACGGGTTGACTATTACATTTTCGAATAAACTGTTATTCGATAATGTAATGTAGACCCTAGATATATATATATATATATATATATATATATATATATATATATATATATATATATATATATATACATATAACATTTCATAAAACATTATATAAAAATACACCATATGTAATGTCATCACATAATAGCAAACTGAACTTTAAGGATCCGCTTTCTTCAACAAAAGCTGCTATTTATTATTTAGATAGCTCTAGTGAATCCATAGAGGTTGGGGAGGGGCATACATACCCTCCTTTTGAGTCAGAGCCTCTTGCACTTGTAGGTTCATAGGTTTTTACTAGGGTAATGACCATAAGCCTAGCTATGCATCCCAAATCTCTGAAATGGTCTCATACCCTTGTTAAGTGTACTCAGGGGCTTAGGAGATGAAACATTTACAAGCAGTGGCTTGCAGATGAACCATTTACAGGCTGCCTGTGTCCATTAGAGACAAACCAGTGATGAATTTCCTGTTCCCCATCCAATTGCCCAAGTTACACTTGAATTGGTTTCAGGAGGAACTCTGCTTCACATGGATGGGGAGCCTGTTCCAGAGAATGGAAGACTCTGGGATACATACCTGTCTCTCCAGTATGTCCTATTTATATCACAGGTGAGGTTTAAGTCTTTAGAATGGGTAATCATGGTGCTGTTGGTTTTGTGGCTATAAAGCAGGTCCTTCAGGGTGGGGTCTGACAAAGCCTTGTATGCCAGGCATAGATCTCCCTTTAATAGCCTATAGGAGACAGAATACAGGGATAGGGCCTTGAGGTGGTCTGCAGACATGTTACTTATACCCTATATTCTTTTAGTCAGGAACCTTTGTGGACATTCCAGTTGTTGGATATGCCTGGTTAGGTACATACCAAAGGGGGCATTGTACTCAATAACAGATTTGATGAATGCCAAATACAGTGGAATAATGACTTTTAGTCCTAGATGCATTACCTTTGCTTATAAGTTGCACAGTATAGAGGGATTTCCTCACTTCTGTAGAAATGTGATGTTCAAAGGATAGATTGCTGTCAGTATGTCACAGTGGAACAATGACTTTTAGTCCTAGATGCAATACCTTTGTGTATAAGTTGCACAATACAGAATGATTTCCTCACTTCTGTAGAAATGGGATGGTCAAAGGATATATTGCTGTTAGTATGTGTCTCCAAGTCCCTGACTACTGATCAACTCTTAGGGGTGTGTTGTCAATATGATAGTTATCAGGGGTGGATGACTTCCAAAAGGATACTATTATGCATTTCTTGGGATTTAGTTTTATTTCATGGTTCTGACACCAGCTATTTGTATGTATCAGCCCTTCTGTGAGGACATTTGTGTCAGTGGGGGATTCAGTGACAGCTCCTAATTTGCAATCATCTGCAAATTTAGTCATCCAAAGGCCATTAACATTGGCCTTAATTTCAGAGAAGTAAATGCCAAAAAGGAGTGGTCCCAGGACCGATCCCTAAGGGACTCTGCTGGTGACTGACCTCTTTCTAGAGTTGGACTACCCAGTTCTAACTTCCTGGGTCCTGTCTGTGAGCCAGCTAACTATCCAATGGGTGACATAAGGATTTGTAACTAACCTCTTGAGTTTGTCCACAATGCCTGAGTGGGGTATTGTGTCAAGTGGCTTGGACAGGTCAAGGTAGGTAGTGTGAACCATTTTACCCCATCTATTGCTTTGGTGACCTTCTCAAAGAAGTCCACCAGGTTGAGTAGGCATGACCTGCCCTTGGTGAAACCAAAGTGGGTTGGATTCAGTGACTGAAGGTTTCCTATGCCATTAATGATCATCTCCTTGATAATTCTTTCCATGGCTTTGCATATGAGAGTAGTGAGACTTATGGGTCTGTAGTTTCCAGGGTCTGTAGATGGCCTACCTTTGTGCCGGGTGATGACTGTTGCTGTTCTCCATTCATGAGGCATGAATCCTATTTTGAGGCTACAGTTAAATAGCAATTCCATAGGGCTTGACAGGCCATATTTCTTGCTATTTAGAAGGCATCCTGGAATATTATCTGAATCCATTAATGCAGTGTTTTTGGCCTTATGGAGAATATAAAGAACCTGTTCCCTAGTGATAGCAGGGGAGGTTGTATTTGATGATATTTCCTGAGTGAAGGTTTAGTAGGAGAGAGGGGTAAAGATGGAGCTGAATTTGTTGGTCAGTAGGTTTGCTATATCTTCTGGCTCAGTATAGGTATCTCCATTAACAATGAGCTCTGCACACAACCGTTTATTGTCTTTGAGGTTATGGACATAGCTGAAGAATACCTTGTGGCTGTCCTTGGCGTAGGAGGTCAAATTTACATCAAATATGGCTTTGGCAGACTATACTTGTCTTTTGAGTTGCTTGTTTAGTTTGATGAGAGAGCTTTTATCCTGCTAAGTGCTGCACCTCCTAATTTTTGCCATAATTTTCTTTCTTCTGCTATACAGCCTAATGATGATGTGATTCTACCAGGGTGGCTTGTTTCTTGAGTTAGTTATGTACTTCTTCCTGGTGGGTACAGCCACCTCTGTGCAGCTATTAACATGCTTCTATTGGGTTTCTGTGGACAGTTCCACATACACAGCAGTGCTCTCAGGGTTTATGGGGTGGCTTAAAATGTTGTCTGATTATCACTTAATAGTACAAAGTTAGTGTTAGACTGGTTCCTGAATATTCCAGGTTTAGCTAGGGTTCCAAGTATTATTTTTACTTCAAAGGAGACCATTTTGTGGTCCGATCTTACCAGAAAAGACATTATACTAGGGGGTGTGCAACACACTCCCCTATTAGTGAGGACCAGATCCAGTATGGTTGCACTCCTGGCTGGTGTATTAATAAATCTGGTCCAGGGAGTTTGTGTTTACAAAATCCATGAATCTCTGTGTATGTACGTTTGGTGTTGTATATAATTCCCAGTTAATACTGGGGTAATTAAAGTCATCGATAAATATGTTATCGGGATGGATGATGAGTGTTTCCAATAAGTTTAAATGCATGTTATGGGTTTCCTGGGTCATAGAGGAAGAACCTATATTTGCAAGAAAGTGGTATGGAATTTTGCCTATTGAGATCTGAATGTGGAGAGGCTCAAGTACATTGTCCTGTTTGACCAGCCTTTAGGTATATTTATTTTTTATGTAAATTGAGACACTGCAACATTTAGCTCCTGTATTAGCTGGTCTAACCTTGCACTGTTGGTGCGCTCTCTGTGGCTTTAAACCATGTCTCAGTGACAACACAGACATCAACATTCTCTAGTGTGAAAAGAGCTTCTATGGAGTGGAGATTTTTGTTTAGACTCCTCGCATTGAGCAATAATATCTTTAAATTTTCCTGGTTTTGATTTGCTATGTTGGAAGTAGTTTCAGTTTGGCATTGCCTAAAAAAGGCACTACAGGGGAGCACAATGTTTTAGCTAATATTCGAAAACCTAGATAGGCGAAGTGCAGACCATCCCTGGCAAAGCAGCATGATCTGTTGACCATCTCCTTCCATGCTGACAAATATTACACCCTCTTAGAATGACACCAGAAACTAAGCCAATTATTAAAGTCAGTCATCTTTTGTTCATATTGTGGCATAATCCTTGGAGAAGGTAAAATGTTGCGTAATGCTGGGCTCATACCAGCCTGGGACACATATTCCAAGAACTCCATTATGTCTCTCTTCAAACAGTTTACTGAGATACGTCTCAGGTCATTTACACACACATGGACTATGACTTAGTCATACTAGTAACTGTGGTCCAATGACCTGAGTGCATATGTAATATGGTGGATCCTGGCACCTGATAAGCAACTGATTGTGACTTTATCCTTAAAGTTGGTGAGAGGGAACATCAGTGTGTGTCACAATGGAGTCTCCAATGACCAGAGTGTTGGATTGTGGGGTGGCTTGCCTTATAAGCTTAGTAGTAGAGTCTCCATGAGATGTGGCTCTATGTGTTCCTGTGGGTGTTGTTTTGGAAGACTGCATTTGGGGCCACTGAGGGTATTTGTGTGTACATTGTCTAGGAGGTCTTTGGGGTTTAGGAAGGTAACATTTAACTGCCTCAGCATATGTGGGTGTATGTGTCTGCTTTGAATTGTGTGTAATGGATGCAGCGTGTGTACTGCTGACAACCTTATTGACATTAAAAGTGATTTTAAGTGAGAGCTTTGCCTCTAGTGACATTGTATAAATACACTTCTCACATACCATATCAGTTTGGTTGAAAACTACTTGCCTGCAAACATAAGGCAATTTCTACATTGCCTTAGGATGCACTTATTCACCAGATTGGTAACCGGGATAGTGGGAAAGTTCATATCCATGCCAACAGACAATTTTTTTGCTGATTAGACAGTTGGAGTGAGAATATAAGGTAATGTCAGGAGTATCCAGTTTGCAACTCTGGGGGTAGTGCTTGTCACACCATACTAGTTGTCCTGTGTGCAACTATGTATTGGTGAAATTTCAATAGAGCTTTTAGAGGAAATATGTCAACTCAAGGTGTCTGTGTCAATACAGGGTGCTGCCAAATACTTGAGGGGATACTAATAAGTAGACCCTGATGATCTGTGGATGAAGTATTTCGGTAGATATTCTGAAGTTAGTTTAAACAGCAGGAAAAGCAGTATTTACTGAAAAGAAAGAATTAGCTTGTCAAGAATAATGAAAATAGGGCAGTCGCCCGAATGGCTACTGACTGACTACTACTAGTGCTGGTCTCACCACAGCGTCATGCTGCTGGGATGCAATGCTCTTTTCCTTCTTCTCTCATCAAAAGCAAAACAGTATCACTAATCCCAAGATGAGAAACAGGCCAGAAGCTGTTTGGAAATCCACAGTTTTGCCTCAGATGATGCAAGGGTCTGTAGACTTGTTATAGCCTTTTCCTGTTAGATGTCTTGAATAGCAACCAGACAAACCAGGAAGGTCAAACGCAGACCCTCACTGCCCAATCAGAAACAGTCAGGAATCAATGCACTCTGATCCTTCTTTCACCATGAGCAAAATATAAGCACAATTTCCAAGCTTTCATCTATGAAGCAGTTATTAGGCTTTCTGGTGATCAGCAGTCTCCAATAAATGATGCCCCTGTGCTCCTTCTCTCATCAGAAACAAAAGAGAGTCATTAATCCCAAGATGACTACTGACAGGCAAAATGTGGGCTCACTAAGCAGTTAAATAGGAAAGAGTGGGTTACTTAAGCTTTAGCTAGCTAAGTAGAGAACCATTAATTTTAAAACAAAAATACAGATTGGAAGGTAGGTAGGCACTTTGTATTCTAGTTCTATGGAATACAGTGGGATGGCCAATACATTTAAATAGCTGAAGGGGAGTGATTTCACAAAATAATAATTTTGTGCTTACTCACAATAGCCAATGAAAGAGGAGAGGGAAGCAGTTATGTGGTCAAATTAAAATAAGGGGCAAGCAACTAGAATGATAGATGAGTTTAAAAACACAACAGCAGCAGTGCCAGAGAGTGGGGAAATTTTTGATTTCTATGTGACTCACAAGAGACAGAGCTGCAGTCTCTTTCCTAGTGTAAATATGCAATTAAAAGCAGAATACATGTGTAATGAAAATAAACCACAATATACAAAACAAAAGAAGGCAATGAAGCAATACAAAATACAAGAAAGCAAAAACAAACCAACCTTTCCCCTCACAGCAAGTTGTGGCAGAGTCTGGGTGAGCTTTTCCAGTAAAGCCAAAAACTGTTGAGCCGATGATATTGTCATAACATTTCCTGAACTAGATTAGCAGTACAATAGGGAATGGCTGGCAAACAACAACAACAGGTTCATAGTTACTAGACATGCACTTCTGAAGACCACTGAGTAGCCTATCCCAAGCTACCAATTGCCTCAAAACATTGTCTGGCTAAGTGAGATGCTCACTGTCACACAGTAGATAAATAAAGGTGGAAAGATTCAAACCCTGCACCCTTGCCACAGGAAGCAGTTCATTAACAAGTTGGAACTTTAGTCCCTGCACTAACTGCCAGAGTACCCCTGCACTAACTGAGGCTTATTCAACACACAAAAGTGATTTATGAAGCAGGTGTTCCCTTTCTTTTGTAAACTTCCAAATCCACTGCAGGTGATGTACACAGACATGCTTTTTTTCTTTGAGTATATCATGTTAAAATCTGTGTCATTTGAAACAATGATCTACTTTTAAGAAATGTGCAAAAAAAAAAAAAAAAAAGAAGGAAAGGAAGTAGATCACAGTTGTTAAACACATTTTGCTTTTTCTTTTTTTTCTTTCTTTGTTTTTTTTTTTTTAGCTAACAAAGATGCCTGTGGTATTCGGGGACCACCAACCGTGTCTGATAATATGGTAGGTGGTCGTGTCTTCAAAGGCACAAAATCAAAGCCAAAACAGTGGCCATGGCAAGTGCTTCTGTTCATGAAACAGGTAGTTTCCCCTTTCATATTTATTTTTTTCTTTTATTTTTAATGCAAAATGAATACAAATGAATAATTAAACATGCTTCCCATGACCTAACTACTGTGGAGATGTTCAGTTGCGCAATGCCGCCTGAAGGTAACTATCAATTAATTAGGGGTAATCTTGTAGCCCAACTTGATACTAATTAAGAACTCCACTTTAGAAAATGGCAGCCTCGGTAGTGACAGATTGCTTCTTGCAATTGTGAATACAAGAAAGTGGTCCCAATCAGCAAAAGTTCCAAATAATGAATAATACAAAAAAACAAGGAACTCAAAAAATTTAAACTGCAATAACTTTAAAACATTCAATACCAATTTATACATCACAGACATCATTAATTAATCAATCAGAATGCAGCCATAACAATTCAATAAACCAATAAGCCAATAAAAGATATTCTTCTTTAAATATATTAATTAAATACAATTTATTAAATACAACAGGGTCTTTTCTTAAAAGCAGGTTTAATACTAACAGTTTCATTTAACCCTAGATAAGCATCTATATGAAAATAATTGATCCACTATATTCAATACATTCAGTATTAAGAACTACAGTATATGTCCTCTGCTAGGGCTTTGACTCACAATTTTTATTTACAATTTTTTTCAAAACTTTGCTTTCTTTTACTGTCTTTTACACAGTTTGAATTTTTTGAGTTCCTTGTTTCTTGGATTCTAGCAATTGTGGCCAAGAATACCATGTAAAAAGAAGGGGCACAGTACTGTGTCTCAACTAAAACGTGTGCACAAGCACTACACAAATGATGCTATAAGAATGTTTGGAAGCACAGTAAATAGTCCCTTTCAGTCTATATATCTATTTTTATTTCTTTACATGAGGAGAAAATGGGTGTACAGAACAGTATGACTGGGGTACAGTAAGCAGAGGAACATACGCATGGACACAGGTAAGGTAAGAGTGGAAGCAGGGAGGGCTAGAAAGGTATACTTTTTTTGAGGGATAGGTACCCATACTATTTTTTCTTAAAAAAGAAATGGCGATGGATGTAAGGGGAATGCGAGGGATAGAGAGTGGGCAGAGGGGTGGAGGTAGGGCACAAAAACAAACAAAATATAGACAAAAAAACAACACAGCTTGCATAGGGAGAGAGGACATTAAGTACTGGGAGGATTGGAGAAAAAACTGGGAAAGGAGGTGACACGTTAGAAAATGGACCACCATAATGAGGGATAGGGTGGGTATCCTGCTTCTACTTCCACACTATGCGGGCTAGACCCAGGGACAGGTCAGCTACCACCCTGACAGCCATCTCCGGTGGGGCCCTACATGAGTTGGTAAAAATATGCTGCAACTATTGAAGCCACAAAAGGACTCTTCAAGATGTGTATGCTGGCCTCCAGTCAATGGTCCACCAATTTGTCTACCCTCTCTGCCAACTCCCACTGTATTGCAAACTGTAAACCCCTAGCAGTGTTATTGGAGGGCACATCCCTAAAATGAGTGGCCATGACAGGCCACTAGTGATACCACCAGAGTACACCCCACTACACCTGATGGGGAGGCAGGCCTGGAGTCAGATGAAGTGCTGGCAGAAAAAGGCTGGGCCTGATTTGGGGGGGGGGGTGACCATAGCTACACCAGTGGCACAGCCAAGGCAGATGTTGCAGAAAATGCTAACATAGATAGAAATAAAACAGCAAAGATGAAAAAATATTAAAATGAAGAAGACAAAGAGAAGGAAAGGGGGAGATGAAGACGCATTACATTAGTATTAGTTCTGTTAGATATGACCACGCTGAGTGCTACCCAAAGCTGACCTACAGAAGCAACACATATGCTACTAGCCAACCTCAAGTGGTTCTGCTTAGGTGCATTATCTGAAATCCCTGGGGTAGGATATGCAGGCAGGTGTGCAGTGCCACTAGTCGCATTGCCTGGATTGGATGTGACATTGTGGA
>NC_056744.1:1636602167-1636717167 GCF_019279795.1 Protopterus annectens | reverse complement strand
GAGAGTTTGCATGCAGTGGGTGCCCCTGTGTTACTACACATCATAGCCAATGCACTTCCCATAACTAGCCCAGCTCCATCTCCAGTGGGAAGGCCTACCATGGGAAGAAAAAAGCACAGTATCAAACCTATTGTACCATCATATCCAGACTACCAACCAGTGTTGAGGACACTGCAGGGTGATTTGGATACACCCGTGGAAAGGATGTTCATGCAGACACCACTTGATAGCCTAAGCCACCATTTACACTCACAAAATACTCCATCCTCTCTGAATGGCATGGATCATGCTTATGATGTTCCCAGGACAGTTTGTCGCCATGGATGGGGACATGCACAATCCTGTGGGTGCCCCGGAACTGTGCACTGGAACATAGAACAGCTGTGTGGTCTGCTGAAGATGTGTCCTAGCACACACTTACACACACAGAATCTACAGTGCCTACCACCATGCATGCACACAACATTGGAGACATTACCCCCTCAATGGCCAGCCTTCGTAGCTCTCCTGAAACTCCCACTCATGTCTGATACACACACACACACACACACACACTCACACACACTCACACACACACACACACACTCACACACACTCACACACACTCACACACACTCACACACACTCACACACACATTATCCATCATGGACACTTGTCACTATGATCTTCCCGACCTGTACATATGATGATAACTGTGCCCTTCCCTTAGTACTCAGTTAATTGGGTCCCCTGTATTTGATGTAGTGTGATGAGTCCTTGCATGGTATATCACAGTCTGGGTATAGTTTTGCATGCATCATTTTTTAATTTATATTTAGTGCTTTATTCTGCTCTATAATTATGAACTAGATGCCACATCTTATGGTGTAGTATGGCAAGCTTCATGTGACATAGTCATCCTTGACTGCCTGCTCCTCCACAGGCTCCTCCTCAGGTACCTCCTACTTCACAAACTCCTCCCCTGCAACCGACTCCTCCACAGGCTCCTCCTCAGACACCTCCTACTTCACAAGCTCTTTCCCCTGCAGCCGGCTCCTTCACAGCCCTCCTCCTCAGGGACCTCCTCAGGTACTCCTAGACTGCAGAGTCTGTTAATTCATGCTCCTGAATTTGAACAGGAACTTATGATGGGGGAATGGATTGCAAAACCAATGGCACATGGGATGAAACTAATTACAGACAAGTCAGTTGTCATAGCAGCAAATGGGAGTAATCAAAGGAAGATGAACAGTTTCAAATATCTGGGAGGGGTGGTGGAGGAGAAGGGAAGCCTGAATGAGGTAGGTCAAAGCTAGACTCAGAGAGGCTGCAGCCAAATGGCAAAGTTTCAGCGGTAGTGTGCAACGGAGGAATGCCAAAGAAGCTAAAAATTAAGTACAAACCTGGTGCATCCAGGACTTCTGTATGGTATAGAAACCTGAGCAGTGAAGGCAGAACAGTTGAGGAAGCTAGAGATGCTGGAGATGACATTCCTGAGATGGGTGTTAGGATGCACAATGTGGGACAGACAAAGAAATTCTGAGAAAAGAGCAAAAGCCAAGGTATCTCCAGTTGTAGAGAAGGTCACAGAGAACAGATTATGGGTATTCAGGCAAATGTGCAGGAAAGCAGAAGATTATTTGATCAATATTTGGGACAGACAGGAAGAAGGCAAGAAGAAACAAGGACAACCAGCAAAGAGATGGCTGGATTGTGTGAGAGAAGACCTATGCTGCCAACCATGCATGATTCTCAGAGAAGGTAGTAAAGTGGCACCAAATCAAGACAGGCAGTGAGCAGTTGACATGATACCTAAATCTCATATAGAAAATGTGAAAAGAGGATTGATGATGATGACCATAACTGAGTATCAGGGATGTTTATAACACTGTGTACACTCTAATGATTGTATTGCATGTTGCAGGGTTGTACTACAGTTCAATGCGAGATAAATCCACACAGAAGAAGCAGGCTTTAATAAAGCCGAGCATCCATTTGACAATGACCCAGGTCAGTGAAAAGACATTATTGAAACCATTCTCTTCCAAGATCTGTGGACTTGTAGTCAGTGGCTCCAGACAATTTCCTGCATCACCAGTAAGATGTCCCTGGGGAAAATCCCTTTTCTCATAAATTACTACCATAAGTAACACACATGCTATATGTGGGAAATGAATTTGCTGTTCAGGTCGCTTGCAGACATGTTTTGTATGATACCCTGTGCATTACAGACCACATGACATCTGATGTAATGGAACCCCTTGCTATACAATTGGCCCTGTTCCCCATGCTATAGCATGGTGTCACAGAACTGGTGGAGCAACCCTGAGGCAGATGCCTGTGATATGCCCACTGTGCTCCCTGTTCATCTCCAAAAGATCCCTGAAACTAAAATTCTCAAAACTACTCATACCTTGGTATCCACAGAGATAGGTACTCCACACATCCCACAGGTCTCCATATGAGGGCAGATATCTCTGCTAACTCTTGCATGGTGCCTTTATCCACAATGTAGAGGTTCACAATTCCTGTGTCATATAGAACACAATATGTTAAGTACTGATGGAAGATTCACCATTGCTGCACTATAACTACTGTCAGCGGTGACAGCGTCTTCCATGTACATTCAGCAATAAAGATAAGTGAGGCTTTTTCATTTCCTGATCATTTTAATAGTCTGTATCTGCTTTAGCTAAGGTCTCTAAGCTTACATCAATAATACCAGTAAATAATGACACTGCATTCTGCCATTTAAGTTTTCTAATTGTTGGTATTAAATCCTAGTTTCTTTCCTGGGTGGTGAGTGAGTGTCAGGCTAGTTAAGGACTTGTGTTTGCATTAAGGCAGTAACTTCCAGGCCAGTCATCTGCAAAGCTGATTGTCTAAGAATTCCCAGGCTGTTATTACTGTGGTCTTTTAAACTACGGCTAGTTGTGGTTTGTGATAGTTCCATTACATTCAGCAACAAAGATGTGACGATTTGTCATTATTTGATCTGTTTTTAGGCTCATTTTTATAACCTTTATCTGCTTTAGCTATGGTTTTAAAGTTTAGTCCAGTAAATAGGTGCACTGCATTTTGTCATTTAGTAGGGTAACTGTTGGCATTAAACCCTCGCTTCTTATGTGGTGAGTATGTATCAGGCTAGTTAATGTCTTGTGATTACATTAGGCCAATTCCAGGTCAGCCAGCCAGCCACAGAGCTACGTGTATTTCTCTCTCACCCACCCTATTTTAGTTGTGTTGTTAAACCCAGTGTATATATTGTTACCTGCCCTTTATAATAATTTTACAACATTTATTTATTTAATTTGTATTTGTTCTGTGAAAGAGCAGTGGTCTCAATGGACCTTTTTCAGACACCTCCTGGGATAAGTGTCTGGTTAAATGACTTGCTCAAAGTCACACAGTTAGGCAACGGAAGCTGAGAGAACCAAACCTTGCACCACTCAACCCCAGGAAATAGCTTCTGTAAGCCATTTCCTTATCCCTCCTTGTTTATTGGCCATTGTAGATGTCATTTTGTGAAGTCTGTGTCCATAAGCTATTCACCAGGCTAAGTGATGTTTGATATAACTACTGAATATTGAGTGCACTGATACCGCCTGTACTGTTTTACTGCCAAGTTAGAGAGTTTTGCTGTAAATTAGTTTACTGGTTCATTCTGGTGCCAGAATAATGCTTCTCTGCTAGTTGTGGGTGTTACTTGCTACAGAGGCTTAAGTGTCTTCTTATTGGTTGATGTGCTTTATTGAGCTTCTTGTTTATTTTCTGTGTTATAAATAGTGTTTAATGTGATGCTACCCCACCTCACAGTGGCATGGCTGACTGCACTGTATAGATGCAGGTATTTAGAGTTTCTCTATACAACCTACTTACCCAATTTGTATTGTAAGTTGCTCTTTGTGTGTAGACTTACAGTGGATATAAAAAGTGTACACACCCCTGTTAAAATGACATTTTTTGTGATATAAAAAAATGAGACCACAATAAATCATTTCAAAACTTTTCCCACCTTTAATGTTCATAGGTTCATACTAGGCTATCTGCCCTAGGGCATTTATAAGCCTAGCCAGAGTGTGTTTGGCTTTCGCCACCCATTTTACACTAATTTTGCTATGCCCTTTTTTGAGGTTAGTATACTGTGCCTCTGTCTAACAGTGACACAGAAGTGATACCCGGGGTAAACCTATGATCTCCCAGCCACTCATCAAGATTCCTCTTGAAGAGAGTCAATGAGGGTCTCTGCCTAACCTGGACTGGGATTTTATTCCAGAGTGAAGGGAGCCTCTGGGTTATGAATCTGTCCCTCCAGCATGTCCTATTTATTTCAGTGCTGAGGTTCAAGTCTCTCGAGCACGTAGCTCGATGGGATTTGGATTTTCTGAGGTGCAGCATGTCCATTAATTCCGGGTTGGACATGGCTTTATACGTCAGGCACAGATCGCCTCTGAGCAGGCGGTATGCCACTGAGTAGAGCTGGAGTTTCTTTAACCGGGCAGCATATGGCATCTGTTTGAGCCCTTTGATCCTCTTGGTGAGGTACGTTTGGGGTCTTTCCAGTTGCTGCAGGTGTCTGGTAAGGTACATCCCAAAAGGGGCATTGTACTCAATTATGAGCCTGATGAGGGATGAGTAAAGAGGCACGATGACCTCCCCTGATCTAGATGTGAATCCCCTCATGATTAGGTGGGCTATATAAAATGTTCTTCTAACCACTTTAGCCATGTGGTTGTCAAATGAGAGATTGCTATCAACGTGGGTCCCCAGGTCCATAATTACTTCTTCTGTACTTAATGGATTACCACCTATGTAGCAATTTGTGGGCACTTTGTTTTTGCCGAAGGGGATGACTACACACTTTTTGGCGTTTAGCTTGAGGCCATGACTCTGGCACCAGTTGTCTGTTTCTATGAGGCCCTTTTGGAGGATGCTTGTGTCAGCTGGAGAGTCGGTTATGGCGCCCAGTTTGCAGTCATCTGTGAACTTGGTCAGCCACAGTCCTTCCGTGTTGGCCTGTACCTCCAAGAAATATATACTGAACAAGAGAGGTCCCAGGACTGAGCCTTGTGGGACGCCACTTGTAACTGGTTTGGAGTCTGACATGGCTCCGGCAATTCTAACCATGTGGGTTCTGTCCTGGAGCCAGTTTGCAACCCATCTAGTGACATAGGGGTTTATATTTAAGCTGGTGAGCTTATCTATAATGCCCGAGTGGGGTATTGTATCGAAGGCTTTTGCGAGGTCCAGATAGGCTGTGTGGACCACCTTCCCCTCGTCAATAGCCTTGGTGACTGTTTCAAAGAAATCAACCAGGTTTAAGAGGCAGGATCTGCCCTTAACAAAGCCAAACTGGGTAGGATCCCGTGTCTGTAGGTCCCCAATATCTTTATTTATGAGGTCCATGATGATCCTTTCCATAGCTTTGCAGACCAAGCTAGTCAGGCTTATGGGGCGATAGTTTCCAGGATCCGTTGAGTCACCACCTTTGTGGAGAGAGACCACTGTTGCTGTACGCCACTCTTTGGGTACATATCCTGTAGTAAGGCTGAGATTGAACAGTAGTTTTTTGTTTGGGTTTAGCTCTTCTTGGAGTTCATGTAGGACGCAGCCCAGGACACCGTCTGGTCCCACTGATGCTGTGTTTTTTGCTTTGGAAAGGGCAGCTCTTACCTGAGCATCTGAGATGTCAGGGGGGCAGCACTCTGCTGGGATAGATATTTGCCCTTTTGATGGGAAGGGGGGGGTTTGCGCTGAACCTATCAGCTGGGATGTTGGCAATGTCTGTGGGTTTGGTGTATTTTTTGTCATTTTGGACTAATTCTGAGCATATCTGGGAATTCCCACCCAGGTTCCTAACATAACTAAAGAAAGACTTGTGATTATCCTTAGCGTCCTGGGCAATTTTTCTCTCTAAGCTGACCTTAGACGATTTTATGAGTGCCCATAGTTTTTTGCTAATACTGATCAGAGATGCCTTCCCTTTTTGGGATTTTGCTCTATCATGTAGTTGCTTCCTCCTTCTATTGTATAGTTTGTTTATGGCTGGGGTCCGCGAGACAGGACGTCTGCCTTTGGAGGATTGGGTCTTGGTTTTATTTGGGATTGCATGATCCATGCATTCCTGAAGGTGTTCATAGAATGCGTTTATAAAGGATTCTGCGGTCTGGGCCGTATTTTCCACAGGCCCGGGGGCTTTGAAGGATTCCACCTCGGTTTTGAGGAGTGTGAAATTTGCTTTAAAGAAGTTTTTCACTGTGGTTTTCAGGGCCAGGGGAGGAGTCGGGATGTGAATATCCAGTGAGATTAGTTTATGGTCTGATCTTACCAGTGAGGGATACACTTCTGGTCTGGAGCATAGAGTCCCCATGTTGCTGATGGTCAGGTCCAGTATGTTTTCCCCTCTTGTGGGAGTGGTAACAAGTTGTTCCATAGCATTTGAGTTTATAAATTCTAGGAATCTTTGGGCTAGGGTGTTGGAGCTAGAGTAATGCTCCCAGTCTATGTTTGGGTAGTTGAAGTCGTCCAATATAATGGTGTTTGGAGAGACCTTCATATTTTCCCATGTTCTCAGGAAGGCTGAGTGGGGTTCCTGGGTTTGGGAGGGTGGTCTGTAGCAGGCTATAAACTGGAAGGCATTTTTACCCACTGTTAGTTGCACATGGATAGTCTCTGATGCTTCGTGCTGTGCCACCAACCTGGAGATGTGGGTATCTTTGACGAATATTGATACTCCCCATCCTTTTGTGGTACGGTCCAAGTTTTGGGGCCAAAAAGCACGGTATGAGGTATAACCTGAAAGTGCTGGGGTGCTCTTGGGAGCCTTGAGCCAGGTTTCTGTTACTGCACAGATATCGATGTTCTCCATGCTAAGGAGAGTTTCGAGTGCATGCATCTTGAGGTTTAGACTTCTGGCGTTGAGTAGCATTACTCTTAGTTTCTTATCCCTTGTGATACCTATGGAGGTGGGTTTGTCTTTTGAGCCTTGCCTAAAAAAGGCACTATGGGGTAGCAAGAGCCTTTGCCAATATCCAAAAGCCCAGGGGTGACAGGTGCAAGCCGTCCCTAGTGAAGCATCGTGGCTTGTCGAGCATGTCATCCCAGGCTGACAGGCATTGGATCCCCTTTGAATGACACCAATACTTAAGCCAATTGTTGAAATTGATCATCTTGTCTTCATATTGTGGCATCATTCTTGGTGAGGGTAAGATGCTACTCAAGGTCAGGGTCATACCGGCCTGGGCTACATGCTCAGAGAGCTCCTCTATGTCTCTTTTCATGTAGTCCAGGGAGGTATGTCTCAGGTCATTCACACCAGCATGGACAATGACTGAGTCATATTTGTACTTGCCTTGGTGTGACCTGAGTGCTTGTGTTATGTGGCAGATCCTAACGCCCGACAGGCAGCTCACCGTGACCTTCTCCTTGTTCAGCCTGGTGAGCAGGACGTCAGTGTGCCTGACGATAGAGTCATCTATTACAAGTGTATCAGGTGTGTTGTTTAGCCTTAAGGGCTGTGACTGTTCGGCACACTGGCTTTGTGAGCTATGTGTTGCATGTGTTTTGTTTTGGGGTAGCGGTTGCTTGGGTGTCTGCTTTGGAGGTCTCTGCTGCTTAGGCAGATTTTTATTTAGAGCCTCCGAGTATGTTTTTGTGTGTTTATGCGTTTGGTTTGCTGTCATGGTAGGTCTATGTGAGACTGGAATTGTAGTGAGTGTGGTTTCCTTCTCCTCCTGGCTGGTTTTGCCAGTACTGAGTTGAGAGAGCTTAGCCTCCAGTATGGCTATATGGTTGCATCTCTCACATGTTTTGGAATTTGTTGGGAGGAGGAGAGGGTTGTCTGTGTACATGAGGCAGTTGTAACATTGCCTCAAGATTCCCAGATTCACCAGCTGGACTGGAGAGGAGATTGATAACTGACCTTTGGACATGCTAGAATAGTATTGGGAATTCCTTTATAATTGAAAAGAAAGGGCCAGTGGGGAACGAGGTACTCAAGGGGAGTTTGTGAGGGTGTAGTGCTTTTAATATTTTAGTGCTGACTTATATAATTGCTTTAGTGAGCAAGTGCCAGGTAACTTAAATGGAATGTGTTACAGGTAACTTAAATGCAAAAATGACAAACAGTAACTTTCTTTCAAGTGAAACAAGGAATAAGTACAGTAAGCAATGCAGATATCACTAGGGATCCACAGAAGTGCTGAAAAGCCGTGTTTTAGGTGGAATTAGCATTTCAGGGAAATAACAAGCAAACAAACAAGCAGCATATAAATAAAGCTAGAGTCAGCAGGCCTGGATCTAGTCTATGCTACAGCAAACAAGGTGTACCAATTTCAGTAAGAAACAGTAAAAATATGCAGGCACTATAAGCCTTTAACCAGAAATTCCCAGCTCAGAAGGGCAGAGTCCAGCTTCTCCTCCTACAAGAGTGCAGACCACGAACCTTCTTAATGTAAAATAACTGGCCTGAAGCCCACGTGCTTAAACCAGAACTAATACACTTTTAGAATAACAGACACTGAGCCCTCAGTCAGCAGTTCCCAACTTAGAAGGAAGTAAGCTACCTGTTCTGCCACTACAGTGCAGACCACAAACCTTCTTAATGTAAAACAACTGGAGTGAAGCCCAAGTGCTTAAACCAGAATTAATACACTTTTAGAATAACAGACACTGAGCCCTCAATCAGCAGTTCCCAACTTAGAAGGATGTAAGCTACCTGTCCTGCCACCTCAGTGCAGGCCACAAACTTTCCTAATGTAAAACAACTGGTCTGAAGCCCAAGTGCTTAATCCAAAAGACTTAGAATGATAGCTACACTTTAATCAAGTTACTACCAAGCAGTAATAAATACAATTGAATACTTTAAAGAATGTCTGGATTAGTGCTCAGGTTATACAAACAAAGCTAGATTCAGCAGGCCTGGATCTAGTCTATGCTACAGCAAACAAGGTGTACCAATTTCAGTAAGAAGCAGTTTAGATATGCAGGCACTATAAGCCTTTAACCAGAAATTCCCAGCTAGAAGGGCAAAGACCAGCCTCTCCTCCCACAAGAGTGCAGACCACGAACCCTTTTAATGTAAAATAACTGGCCTGAAGCCCAAGTGCTTAAAACAGAATTGATACACTTTTAGAATAACAGACACTGAGCCTTCAATCAGCAGTTCACAACTTAGAAGGATGTAAGCTACCAGTCCTGCCACCACAGTGCAGACCACAAACCTTCCTAATGTAAAACAACTGGTCTGAAGCCCAAGTGCTTAAACTAAAAGGCTTAGAATGAGTTACACCAAGCAGTAATAAATACAATTGAGTACTTTTAAGATGACGGAAAAGCAAAATAAAGTAGGAAGAAACACAAATACAGTAAAAGCAGATTTTTTTTTTTTGAGTGAGCAAATGAGATGGGCCCAGGAGTTACAGGAAAGAAACAAGTGCAAATGCAGGCCCTCAAATCAGAAAGTTGAGAGAGATGGAAGACCGCCCAAATGGCCAATAACTACAAATTCTGGGCCAGAACCACTCCTTATGTGGTAGACAGGTTACCTAGTGCTTACCACTCCCACTGATAAGCTAGAAGGCTTCCCTCCAGCACAGAAAGGCTTGGGGGCTCAGAAGCTTACAAATAGTCCTGGATACAGCAAATCTGTATCTGGAACACTAATTACAGGAAAGGTAGGAAACAGGCTTACAATTTTTTTTTTTTCAGAAAAGTAGCAAAACAGTAGTAAAAACAATTCACATGCAGTGCAAGCTGGCACACTTGAGTATGTAGCAATATTAGTCCACACACAGTTTGAAAAAATGTAATTAAATTAAAAAGGACTAAAAGCAAGTGCAGAAAGGGTTTATTAGGTAGAATGCGGTAAAGAGATGGGACTGGGTGAGTGTCCTAGATCAAATCTACAGTGGGGCGGGCATTGCAAAAGCCACCAAATTTAAGTTTCAACAGAGATGTGAGGAATCAGAGTGCAAATTATAAAACCAAAAAAAATATATATACTGATCTCTGTATATTTGCCGAACACTAAGACAACAGATATCTAAGCAACAATTTAGCTCTATAATACAGAATAATACAGAAAAATATACTCAGCTCTATATATTTGCAGATAGTCTTGTAAGGCTGTTCCACTTTAAATGCAGACTGCTGCTATTAATAGTTCAAATTAAGTGAATCTTGAGTTAACAACACACAAGCAATAGAAACCACAATGGGGGGGGGGGGGTTTCAACAGAGATGTGAGGAAGCAGAGTGCAAATTATAAAACCAAAAAATATATACTGATCTCTGTATATTTGCAGAACACTAAGACAACAGATATCTAAGCAACAATTTAGCTCTATAATACAGAATAATACAGAAAAATATACTCAGCTCTATATATTTGCAGATAGTCTTGTAAGGCTGTTCCACTTTAAATGCAGAATGCTGCTATTAACAGTTCAAATTAAGGGAACCTTTAGTTAACAACACAAAAGCAATAGAAACCACAATGAGGGGTGGGGAAGAAAATTTCAACAGAGATGTGAGGAATCGGAGTGCAAATTATAAAACCAAAAAATATATACTGATCTCTGTATATTTGCAGAACACTAAGATAACAGATATCTCAGCAACAATTTAGCTCTATAATACAGAATAATACAGAAAATATACTCAGCTCTATATATTTGCAGGTAGTCTTGTAAGGCTGTTCCACTTTAAATGCAGACTGCTGCTATTATCTATAATCTGTACAATTCAATTGAAAAACAAACAAATCTGTTAGGGGGAAAAATATAAAAAATTAAAAAAGTACAATAAGCTGGTTATGTAAGTGTGCACACCCTTAAATTAATGCCTTGTTGAAGCACCTTTTGATTTAATAGCAGCATTCACTCTTCTTGGGTAGGAGTCTATCAGCATGGCACATCTTGACTTGGCAATATTTGCCCACTCTTCCTTCCAAAAGTGCTCTAAATCTGTAAGCTTGCAATGGCATCTCTTGTGCACAGCCCTCTTCAGGTCACCCCCACAAATTTTCTATTGGATTTAGGTCTGGGCTCTGGCTGGGCCATTCCAAAACTTTAATTTTCTTCTGGTGAAGCCATTCTTTTGTTGATTTGGATGCATGCTTGGGGTCATTGTCATGTTGAAAGGTGAAATTCCTCTTCAGATTTCTAGCAGACGCCTGCAGGTTTTGTGCCAAAAGTGACTGATATTTGGAACTGTTCATAATTCCCTCCACCTTGACTAAAGCCCCTGTTCCAACCAAAGAAAAGCAACCCCAAAGCATGATACTGCTACCACCATACTTCACCATGGGGATGGTGTTCTTTTGGTGATGCGAAGCGTTGTTTTTGCACCAAACATACCTTTTGGAATTGTGGCCAAAAAGGTCAAGCCTTGGTCTCATCAGACCATAACACATTTTCCCACATGCTTTTGGGAGATTTGATGTATTGTTTTGCAAATTTTAGCAGGGCCTGGATGTTTTTCTGTGTAAGAAAAGCCTTCCATCTTGCAATCCTACCCCATAGTCCAGACATATGGAGAATACAGGAGATTGTTGTCACAGGTAGTACACAATCTGTACTTGACAAAAATTCCTGTAGCTCCTTCGGTGTTACTGTAGATCTCTTGGCAGCCTCCCTGACCAGTTTGTGTCTTGTCTTTTCATAAATTTTGGAGGGACGTCCAGTTGTTTGAAACATCACTGTTGTCCCATATTTTCTCTACTTTTTGATGACTGTCTTCACTGTGTTCCATGGTTTATCCAATGCTGTGGAAATTTTTTTGGTACCCTTCTCCTAACTGATACTTTTCAACAATGAGATCTCTTTGATGCTTTGTAAGCTCTTTGTGAACCATGGCTTTTGCTGTAGCAGGCAACTGAGTAAATGTCAGGAAAATCCTGCTAGGATAGCTGAACTTTATTTGGGGTTAATCAGTCTCTTTAGTTAATGGTAGGTGTGTACCCAAGAAGACTGAATGTTGTAATTAATTCAAAAGGTGCTTCAACAAAGTATTAGTTTAACGGTATGCACACTTATGCCAACATCTCATTGTACATTTGTTTATTTTTTATATTTTTCCCCTAACAGATTTGTTTTTTAATTGACTTGTACAGGTTCTAGGTCACATTAAAGGTGGGAAAAGTTTTGGAATTATTTATTTTGGTCTCATTTTTTTATATCACAAAAACCTGGCATTTTAACAGAGGTGTGTACACTTTTTATATCCACTGTAGGTTGTTTTAGATAAGTAGCATCTCCAGTAAATCTACTCCATATCCACAGGTACAACACCCCCTTCAACCCACATTAAGCTGGATAAATGGATTTGCATTTTCCAACCATCTCTGTAGCTAGCATGGTTGAAATGGGCATTCTGAGACAATGCAGTAATTGTCTCACATTTACTGTCAGCCACCTACTACTTAAATCAGCAAACACAGTGTACTAGAAATGTAGTTACACAGTGCTATTGGAGCCAAATCCCTCTTACAAAGTCACAATAAATAATAAATAGGTTGTCAGTAGTACTAGACAAATCACACCCAGCACAGACCAAATATATAGACCTACAACCAATATATAGACCTACATATATGCTAAGGACCTGTCTCATAAAAGTAACCTACCTTAACCACAAAGACCTCCTGGATATAACCTAAGAAAACCCAAGGCAACCTTACAAACACACATCACAGGCAGCACCCACCATGTAATTTACATCTCAGAGTCGCACTGACTCAGTTCAAAAGCCCATAATGCAAACCTCCACACAAGCCAATATCTTAGAATGTAATGAGCACTTTTGGAAGCATTCTTCTTTTAAAATTAATTTCATTTCTTGCTGTACTCCTCATGTTAAAGCTGCAAGTAATTTTGTAAAAAAATGAAGATTTTATTGTGTTGTTTGATTTTTTTTTTTAGTTTAACCATCTACATAATTTTTTTCTCCATCGTCACACCCAAAAAACGATGTCATGGTAGGTACTGAGCAATGAGTTACATATGACTGCAAAGCGTTATGAGTAAAAAACAAACAATTTACTTCCTTGCAGGAGCAACTTTTTATTTACATTGTGGTTTCACTACTAGATTATCATGTTAATTTTCAGTGTTAAGTGTTTGCTTGCAAGCACTAGCTGGCAACTTGCCTTTCTAGGATATAAGAAGCCACTATCAATGGAAATACTGTAGCTTATACATAACTTTAAGTAAAGAAAAATTGTGAGCCCAATCTTTCATGATATCACAGCAGGGATTTTCAGCTCTGAGAAAAAATTCAGGAGGCTCTCCTTATCAACAAAATAAGATACATAAACAACACACTTCTTACATCAAAAGCTGTATAATTTGATATTGTATATGATAAACAGGTTATATCCAACTACAACGGTTTATTTTTAGACTTGATTCAGCACGTGACTAATACAATTTAGTCATAGGTGACTCCACAGTGAGATATACCGATTCACCACTCATCCATCACACTGTGCAAAGAGAAGGTCACAGTTAGTGGTCTGTCAGGCACCAGGATTTACCACATAACTAGTATTTGCACGGTCAGTCACAACACAATAAATGTACAGTTAAATGTAGACTGTGCAAACATTGCCCTTGTATTAGCGACCAAAATAAGGCTAAAATTATGACCTCTGTTTTAACAATGTTAAAATGCCACAAAGCTAGCTATAATTCAAAATCACTTGTTTATGAGGCTTGCTGTGCCTCCTGAGAATTGTTATATAGGAAAGACTGATAGGAACCTGAGGGAGAGTATTTACATACACACCGGGGTTGTATTAAAAACAAAGACTTGAGGAAAATATCAAGTAAACATGTACATGAAAAGTCTAATGGCAATTAGGTTATATTATATAAGAGGGAATAGCTAGGAAATCCGTCAACCAGAAATACTTTGAGACAATTATCTGGATTAAAGTGAGGTCTGTAACTTATCTAATTGCCTAGATTTTGTCCTGGATTTGTTTATATATCATTAGATCTCTGTATTTTTTAGTTAATGCTTTTTTGGTGATATATGTGTGTGTGTGTGTGTGTGTGTGTGTGTGTGTGTGTGTGTGTGTGTGTGTGTGTGTGTGTGTGTGTGTGTGTGTGTGTGTGTGTGTGTTCATATATATTATTTTTTAAATATTCAGTTTTCAAGAATTAGCAATGATACATAAAAGGTTAGCTTGATAACATTTATATGTGTTAATTCTTGACTTTATTAGCTAAAAGTGGAATTAAAAGAACTGGTTGCTGGAGAAACCTCAACTGGATGCTCCAGATGTTTAATGTAAAATGTTTGCATGTTATTTCAAACAGGGAACTTGATACGTTTTTGAAAGGCAGGGGGTAGGAAAGGAATGGCAATGCTGACCCTACTCACCTTTTCTAGAATGGAAAGTTGCAGGATAAGATGTGGGAGGGGCTGGAGTATTTATTTAGTTTTTGTGGAGACAGGGGCAGAAAACAGCCAATGGGTTTTGTGAATGGCAGGCAGGAATGTTAATGATCCCAATATCTATGTCTTGAATTCATGTTGACTCACCAAAGGCAGTTTTGGTGAATATAAATGCATCAAAACAATGTTCACAATAACTGCCTTCTTCAAACATCCTGAGGAAAGTATTTTTGCATGGAGCAGGCCCCCTGTACTCCCTCAAGTGGGGAGACATTCACACACAACCTGAACTTATATATACCAACTTAAAGGTTGTAACACAGCAGAGAAAAAGTCAGACTCGACTGTCATCAAATTTAGTTTTAGCGACTTTATTTCAATGTATTTATATTCGCTGAATCTGCCTTCACTGACCTGATGTGCTCTCCTATGCCTCACAGCTCATTTTATCCTTTAATATGATACCAATATATAATGGGGTAGTGCTGCAACCATTCAAACTAAAAAGTCCACCTCTCAAGCTTACAGGAGTTCCAGAATCACCAGCAAGAGGAACTAGAGACCCTGACCTACAGTAATTAAGCACGTGGGTGAACTGCAGAAATTAGCACCCACAGACTGCAGTACGACCAGACATAGGGGAAATATGCTGCAACAAGGGTACACAGCATGTGAGTAATTCATGGCAAAAGGAAATGCTCAGTTGATTTTATAATTTTATTGTAAAGCTCCTCAATAAGTAGACCACCATCTAAGTATATTTGTGCACTAATTACACAGGGTGTGCGAGTAAAATGGCAGCTGGTGATGACTGCAGTTTGCAAATGATGATGTGTTCTAATGCCAGTCAAGATTTTATGCTTTTATATACAAGATGATGTTGTAGTATCTGTAATTGTATAAAAATAAGGAGTGTGGTTCAGCTTTGTCATTCCAGCGGGAGGGGCAGTTGTTGACCATAAAAATAAACATAACATGGTCAGCAGTTGACTGTCTTATACATGGGCTATTTTTTGAAGAAGTACTACTATTGTCTGGTTATGACCAAGGATGGATATGAATGGTTTGTAGGTGGCTATTTCTGGAGAACAAGGCAGTCTTTTTTCATACCTTTTACTTTCATATTTTATGGTGCTCTCCTGCTGAATGATCCATATTAGATGTCAAAACTAAGGTATTTATTCTTCCGTTGCCTCTTTGCTATCAAAATTATTATATATATATTATAGATCAGGTTAAATGACCTGAAGATTGCAAGGATGATTTTGAGAGGTAATATTTTATAATGGGCAAGCATCTTTGGCATGAAGAGGGAGTACATGGCTTGTTTTTTTTAGCATTAAGTTCTTTTTGTGCTACAGAACAGGTATGAATTACTTTCATGCCGAATAAGGATTATAGAGTATAGGGAGAGAAGCAATGAACAAGATAAAAATGCCAAAAATTAAGTGTAGATGGTCCACTGAAAAATTCTGTTATAGGTTGAATTACAATATGGAGGGACTTGTATGTTTTATATGTATTAGTATAATATGTGAAGATAAAGATTAGCTTACTGAATTCTATTTGATAGCAAATAGGAAGAATTCCAAAAAGAATTTCTGCTTAAACAGAATGCATGGCTGCTTAACAAAATAGATGACTTAGAAAACAAGGAAAGGAGAAACAACATAAGGATCTTTGGTCTGCCTGAAAACACTGAAGGTGAAGACATTATTTCATTCTTAACAACCTGGATTCTTGAATTTTTAGACTTAAAAGAGGGACTTTCATTTGGAATTGAAAGGGTGCATAGAGCACTGAGGAAACCTGCTTCTAACTCAACAAATACTCCACCTAGAGCCATAGTTATAACATTTCTTTCATTTCTGGACAAGAAACTAATATTAAAATCTGCTTGGAGAAAATCACCCTTAAAATACAATCGTAGCATGATAAGGTCTGACAATGATTATTCTTCCAGAATACTAGAACACAGGAAACAAGTCTGGCCAATAATAAAACTGTTGAAACAAAACAACATTAAAGCACAGCTGGCCTTTCCAGTCAAGATAAAAATAATTTTTGCCAATGAGATGAGAACCTTTAATGACTTAGAAGAAGCTTTTATATTCATCAAAAACAACAACATAGTGTCTGTCTCAGAAGAAATGGAATGGATGGCCCTTGCTCTTAAAAGAATAAAATAAACAAATCCTTGGACTGATGCTAGAAAGAAGAAACAAAAAACTGATTCCAAGATAGCTGTCCCAAAAATTAACTCTTACAAGTAAGTCTCTCAAAGTATCAGCTGATATGGTACATCACTTGCCACCTGTTTTTATTTAAAAAAAAGGAGAGTTTCTTAAACAAATGAGAAACAGTAATGATTTATTCAGAATGTTCAGAGTCTAATAATTCTTCACAAACAAAGGTAGGTCAGGATGTGTTACTATTTACGTTATATATAAGCCAAACAAAGCAACATATAATACAAACATAAAAGTTTCCATTCCCCTACTTGAACTCAGTGAATACTTATCTTGTTAATTTTTCATTGATTTTACTTATATTAATTTAAGTAATTAGTTAATTAATCAGAGTTCAGACTCAAATGTAACAAATTAGCATCATATATAATAGCAGTAACAGTAGAGTGTTTTGAAAAAAATGCTGTCATGGAGACTAATGCCTTCTTCAGTTAAAGTATGGTTTAGAAATGTCATGTATATCCTGGTTAAATAATAGTAGCAAGCTTTTAGTACAAATGTCATCATTATTCTGGCTAAATATAGTTAATATCAATTGTGGCAGGTATCATAGCTATGAGTGCTGTTTGATTAATCCTGATATGGTGAGCGTGGATGCAGCTGTGTCTGGGAGCTAGTACAAATGTCATTACTATTCTCTCTAAACATAGTTAATATCAGTTATGGCAGGTATCATAGCTTTGAGTGCTGTTTGATTACACCTGACATGGTGTATGTGGATGCAGCTATGTCTGGCAGCTGTTGTATGTTGCCATTTTCATCTCCTGGAAGCTGTGGGTTGTGGCTTGTGATCGAGGTTTACTGATGCTTGTGTATTAGGAAGAGACATTTGAAGTTTTAGCCTGGATCCAGGGGAAGGGGGTGGATAAAACTGTGATTTGGAATATTTTGGAAGAGAACAGTTTGTTTATCAGTTTGTTTAACAGTTTGTCTGCAAATTTTGTCAGCCAGCGACCACTGACACTGGCCTTGACTTCTGAAAAGTAAATGCCAAAAAGGAGCAGTCCAAGGACTGATCCCTGAGGTACTCCACTTGTGACTGGCCTCTTTGTAGAGGTGGACTCCCCAATTTTAACTTCCTGGATCCTGTGAGCCATCTGGCTATCCCCCAGGTGGCATATGGGTTTGTACCTAACCTCTTGAGTTTGTCAACAATGCCTGAGTGGGGTATTGTGTCAAATGTCTTGCCAAGGTCAAGTAGTGTGAAGGATTTTGCCCTCATCCATTGCTTTGGTGACCTTCTCAAAGCAGTCCACCAGGCTGAGTAGGCATGATCTGCCCTTGATGAAACCAAACTGGGTTGGGTCCAGTGTTTGGAGGTTTACTATATCTCTGTTGATTATCTCCATGATCATTCTTTTCATGGCTTTACATATAAGACTAGTGAGATGTATGGCTCTGTAGTTTTTAGGGTCTGTAGATGGCCCACCTTTGTGCAGAGGGATGACTGTTGCATTTCTCCATTCATGAGGCACAAAGCCTGTTTGGAGGCTACAGTTAAATAGTAATTCCAAAGGCCCTGATAGGTCATGTTTCTTGCTATTTAGAAGGCATCCTGGGGTATTGTTTGGGCCCATTGATGCAGTGTTCTTGATCTTAGAGAGATCATTAAGGACCTAGTGACAGTAGAGGAAGTTATATTTGATGGTATTTCCTGAGGGAAGGTTGAGGGGGAGAGAGGGGTAAAGTTGAAGATGAATTTATCAGCCAGGAGGTTTGCTATATCTTCTGGCTCAGTATAGGTGGCTCCATTTACAATAAGCTCTGTACACAATTGTGTATTGACTTTGAGGTTGCAGACATAGCTAAATAATGCTTTGTGGTTGTCCTTGGCCTGTGAGGCCAAACTTACCTCAATTTTGGCTTTGTACACTTTATTTGTCCTCTGAGTTGTTTGTTTAGTTTGATGAGAGTGCTTTTATCCTGCTGGGTGCTGCACCTCCTAAATTTTGCCTTGATTTTCTTCCTCCTGTTATACAGCCTATTGATTTTGTGATTCCACCAGGGTGCCTTGTTTTATGAGTTAGTTCTGTACTTCTTCCTGGTGGGTACAGCTGCCTCTATGCAGCTATTAACATGCTTGTACAGGATTTCTGTAAATAGTTCTGCATAGCCACCAGTGTTGTCAGGGTTTATGGGGCCTGAAATTTTGCCAGGTAATCACTTAACTGTAGGATGTTAGCCTTAGAATAGCACTACTAAGCCTTCGGTTTGAATTTCTTCATCACCATAAGCAACAAACTTTGCACACTTTGCCAGATCAAGTTTCTCTCTAGGTATTACTTTAGCAAATATTTCTGCTGACATGACATTGCACTTTGAACCAGTATCAACTTTGAGCTCTACAGGTCTCCCATTAATCAGAACAATACAAAATACTTCATTCTTTGGCTTGCCCACAAATCTACTGCATTGACTGTTTCACCAAGCACTGACAAACCATAAACATAAAAAGTAGGGTCACAGCTTTTTAATTGATCAACTTGTCTCTCTGAATGCTCTCTTTTAATAAAAGAAAGTGCCTTTGATTTACAGGACCTTTTGAAATTATTCCACTTTTACATGTGTGGCACTGCTGACCAAAAGCTAAGCACTTCTCTCATTTAGGCTCATGGCTACATTCACAATTACGACAGCATGAGGCTTGCCATAAGTTTTGCTGACTCACCCCTCTGCTTCACTGAGCATGCTTTGGATTTTACTGGAGCTGCACTGGATTTTGCTAGAAAGGCTCAGGGTGGGACCACACCCTTAGGCCTGTATCTTTTAACCTCACTGGAAGGCACTGCAAGCATGCTTTTCTCATTTGTAAGCATATTCATGAGCTTTTCTGTGAGCTCATATATCTGACAAATCTCGATAGCCTTATTCAAAGTTAAATCACTGTCTCAAAGCAAAATCTTCTGCATCATCTTTAATACCAACCACAAGCCTGTTCTTTATCAAATCATCTCTTAAATCACCAAATCTGCACATTTTTGCTTCGTTTCTCCAGCCTTTTATATATGCTGCAAAAGTTTCATCAGGCTTTTGATCTCTTGTGCAAAATATGGGCTTTCCACTGTAATATTCATTTGGGTTTACACATTTCTCTAAATTTACATTTTAAGCACTCAGGGTCTTCCGCTTTCATCCGTACCACAATATGTTGGTCTTCTCTCCCTACATACACAGCTGGGGCATGCACAAATGAACACTCCTTTCAATGGCTTCTGAGCCAGCTAAATTAAGCAGAATAAATGCCTTTGTACATTTGTCTTTGTCAGAAAAAGCAGCATGTATGAAAATATCATACTCTTGCTCAAACACTGTCCAGTTTTCAGCAACATTATTATCAAAAATATGTGGACCTGGTCTGCAGAATCCTTCTGCCATGCCAACAAAATGCTCTCGTAATTATGTATAAATGCACACATACACATACCAGGTACTCAAAAAATACTCAGCTGAACAACATTCTCTTTAAAATAGCTGTATTCTGCTAAATAACTCTACTGTAATACCGCACACATTTGCGAACACTTTGCACACTTTGATACTTTGATATCTCAAATAGCTTTAGTTAATATGAAAAAGAAGTACATAGCAAAAAAATATGGTAGTTTTTCCCCATTTTTATACATTTTATTCAATTCAGATGTTATTTCAAGCATTTTTGTAAGCATTTTGAGTATTTTCTGAATATATCCTAGTTTTGAATATTTTGCTTAATTAGAAAGTTGTTTTGAACATTTTGAAAGCTTCATTTTATATTTGTTGAGTGAAGAATCATTTAAACAAGTTTTAGTACCTGGATTTATCTTTCTGGCCTGTTTGTGAGTCTTTTGAGCTTTGAATGATTAATTTATTCCTCCATTTATGGTTGCATGTCTCATGGTCTTGAAGATGTTTTACTTTGGACACCACTTCTGACACCATGTTGCTCGTCTTGTGTATTCAAATAAGACTATGAGGCTGGGTGTTCATTTAAGTAGTTTATTACACACAAACATATCAGGATGGATCACTGGAACATTAAACTTAAACAAACTAACTGACTGACTGCTACACAAATACATACTTTCACTCCAGATGCTCACTCATAATGGCACTCTTGCTTGCACGTGCTCAGTACTTATATGCACATGCCCATAGACTGGAATAGCTCTTAAAGTATACACACACACTCTGATCTTCGCAAACAGTTGGTTTTATACTGAGCAAAATGTAAAGCTTAAAGTTACAATATAGACAGATAAAAACTGAAAAACAATTATAGCAGAGAAAATCTACAGCCCGTGAAATATACAGTCATTACATAGTAATACATGACAAAGTGTCAGCTTACAAAATTTACATTTACAGCTAGGAAAAGTACAAGTCAGTAAGCATGGGAGATATAAGAAGTAAACAGAGAGGAGGTGAGAAGTATGTGAGCAGTATGCATAGTTGTAAGATGAGAGAGATAAAGAAAGTTGTAAAGAAACTGAGGTAGATTTAGGTGATACCGAGTGAAATGAGTGGAGACAGAAGTTGCAGAAAGTGCAAAGGGGTATACGGCAGTAGATTTACTTTGTGAATTAGCTCTATAGAGGTACTGGGGGTAATATAGGAGTGGAAAGGGCTGAAGTAGTCTAGCCTGAGGAGGTGCAGGGACAGAGTCAAGTGTTTTTAAAGGTTGTTTTAGCAAGTTTGTGAATCTGGATAGGTTGGCTTGTTGTCTGATGTCAGTAGGGATAGAATTCCAGATTTTGGAAACATAATTTGAGTAGAGGGGCAGGCAGCAGATTTGTGGGTTTTATTTATGGTTAATAAGGACTTCTCCATGGAGAAGAGTGATTGTGCAGGAGTTTAAGGTTCCACTAAGGCTTGCAGGGTAGGACTTTTTTTGGTTTGGATATTAATTTTAAACAGTTGCTAACTTAGTGACAGAGAGAAAGTGTTGAAGTTCTAGCCAGCTAAGGTGGTTTAAGGCTAGACAGTGAAGGGAGTATAAAGACTGGTTAATGGCAAATTTACCTATGTTGTTACATCATTGTTAATTTTTTGTTACTACAGATTGCTAAAAGTTGGTGTAGAGGGACCAACGATAGTAGTGAAGGTGGAAGATATACAGAGGCTATTGTTTTATCAGCATTGTTAGTTAAAACGTGTTTGCTTTGATATAAGAGTCCAGTTTTTCTGTGGATTTTCTTTATAGCTTATTGTATTTAAATATCAAGCTGTAGGTGGTTATGTATTTTATTTTATTTCTTTATTTGACATTTGTTTACCAGTAAAGTCCAACTCGGTAGTGCCCATTTTCAGTGGTGGCCCTTGGAATATAGCTCCAAAGGCAATTAGCAAATTACATTAACTTATTACAGAACAACAATGAACATTTTCACATACAAGAAAGAATATACAATAATGGATAGCACATAATATTTACATATATTGGATGAAACATACTTGCACATTAATTACAAACATTTGATATTACTAAGGAGACTATATACATGAGACAAGTGGTCTTTACAATTGTATGATTCAGATCAGAATGAGTCTGCTTGATAGTTAAAAAATCATCCTCAGAAATAAATCTTGGGATAAATGGTGATCTACTAAAAACCAAACTGACCACCAAAACTTTAGAGAGCTTAGAAACAGTACCAAAAAAGCCATTCTGACAGATAAAAAGAACTATTACTTTCAACTACAGAAACCACCAAAAAGGAACCTAAAAAATTTTGGAACAGTATTAATAATCTTCTAACCCCAGGCCAAGCAATTACACCCAACCCTCAAGATTCTGACTCTGTCAATTGCACACAAATAGCCAATGACTTTAATTATTTCTTCACCAATTCCATACAAACTCTAGCAAACCATCTATCTCCTGACACTTCTAAACTACTCTCACTGACTTTAAAAAACACTCTTCCTCCCTTCACCTACAACCTGTATCTACCTCCTATATCCAATCTCTAATCCAAAAACTTAAACCTACCACCCCATCTGCAGACAAGCTTCCTGCAGAATTCCTGCAAATAGCAGCAAAAGCCATTGCTTACCCTGTCTCTATCCTAATAAATAGATCTATAAAAGAAGGTATTTTCCCTGCAATCTGGAAGATATCCCACATCATTCCCCTACACAAAGGAGGCAAGTCTAATGACTTCTCTAACTTTCGTCCCATAGCACTTCTATCTCCCTTAGCCAAAATTATGGAAAAATGTATACACAAACAACTACTTAACCATCTCCTCCATAATAACCTACTTGCTAACACTCAACATGGATTTAGACCTTCCCACAGTACTACCACAGCTTTACTCTCCTTTACCAACACCATCAACTATAACCGTAATAATAATAAACTTACATCTTCTCTATTCATAGACCTATCAAAAGCCTTTGACATGGTTAATCATATACTTCTTCTGCACACACTAAAATCTCTTGCACTGGATCCCTCTTCCTTAACCTGGTTTACTTCTTATCTAGAAAACCGTCACCAGGCAGTACTCTGGAAAAATTCACTATCTGCTCTCCTTCCTATCTCTTTAGGAGTACCTCAAGGGTCTATCCTAGGCCCACTTCTATTTTCTATCTTTATTAACGACCTCCAATCAGCTATCCCTAACACTACCTGCATACAATATGCAGATGATTCCACTATAATTTGCACTGTTTCCTCTCAAACAGAACACCAGTCTCTTACACAAAAAGCCTTTTCAACTGTTGAACAGTGGTTCTCTGACCGCTGTCTACTCCTTAACCCTAAGAAAACCAAATTGTTACTATTTCCACCTACCCGTAAATCTAATTCTATAAACTTCTATTACTTCCACTGACAACACTCAAATTTCTCCTGATTCTTCAACAAAACTTCTAGGTGTTACTATTGACAATAATCTTAACTATGATTGTCACATCAACAACACAATAAAAGCAGTTAATAAAAAGATTGGATCCCTGTACAGAATAAAACCCTTCCTTACACCTGAAGCCCGGACCACCTTAGCCCAATCACACCTTATCTCTACCCTTTTATATGCTTCCCCTATTTTCACTAATCTCTCTAAAAGTAACCTTAAGAAACTTAATACATCTTACCATAATATTGTTCGATTTGCCACAGGATCTCAGTTTAGAACTCACCACTGTCTAAACTTAAAACAACTAGACTGGCTTGAACTTCCTAACAAGCTCATTTATCAACAACTCTTAATAGCTCACAAAATTCTATATCAACCATCTAAAACACCAGTTCTCAGTAATCTCTTGACGGCCTATAACAACCTGAAACAACTACGTTCTTCAGACAAACTACTAGTTAATAGTACCAAAACTATTAATTCTGCAGGTAATTGCCATTTTTACAACTCAGTTGGCAAAATATGGAACAATCTTCCATCAAATATCTCCTCTTTGGCCACTCTTCCACTCTTTAAGAAACAACTGCAAACACATCTTAATAAATTCTGGCTTTGCTCTTGTACCAACCCTGACTAACCTACCTTCTTCATTTCCTCTACCACAATTCTTCCTTCTCTGATATGATATCCTGACTGACTTCCTCTGACATAATATCTTTGTAGATATTACTGATCTCATATATGTTGTATTAAAAAAAAAAATTATATTGTCTACCATTTTTTCAAACAATGTATTGATACACTGTATGACTAGATACTATCAAATTTCATATTGAAAGTCGTTAACCATTTGCTTGAATATTTTCTTGTTTTGGATATTTTTTACTCTTAGATGTGTATTACCTATACTAAAATCTTCTTATCCTTTATGCTTAATGCTTTTGTTTTATGTGTATTTGTATTCTCTAATCTTGTTTTAACCAATGGAGCTTTTCTCCCCGGGCCTCCACTGAAAATGGACATTGATCCAGCTGGACTAGCCCGGTCAACAAATGTAAAATAAATAAATAAATAAATAAATAAATAAATTATACATCTGTTGAGTGAGAGGTGGGAAGGCTAGAAGAATGTGCCTTGCTGAAAGGGAGGGAATTTAGGCTTGAAGTTGCAGTGAAGTGAAGCTTTGCTTCAGGTGCATTGTGAGCCTCTGATATGCAGTACACAGGCACACTAACAGAAACAGATGCCTCCAGGTTGCTATGGTAACGGAGACAAAGTGACAATAATCCTTAACTGCTCTGAGCAGCTTCCAAGATGATTCTAGGCAACGAAGTTTTTGGTTTAAAAAAATACAAATATATATATAAATATATATATATATATATATATATATATATATATATATATGGATTCACTTCATAACACTGAAAACTCAAAACAATGAAAATGAGAAAATTTCATAATATAGAAGACCAAAACACTGAAACTTCAAAACACTGAAAACTCAAAACATTGAAACTCAAAACACTGAAAACACATATCATACATGTACTGAGTTTAAACAACATAAATTATAGCACTTTCCACCAAGTGTAAGCAGGGGGGCAAGCCCCCTGCACACCCCATGTGGGGTTGCGCACCCACCCCTGTTACTTATATATCAACTCCAAGATTGCACTTAGTGTAGTGAAGTGCAATCTTGGAGTTGATATATATAAGTAGCATGGGGTGTGGGGGGGGGTGCAGGAGAGCTTGCCCCCCTGCTTACTCTTGGTGGAAAGTTCATAGGTTCATAGTTTAGTACTAAGCTAACTGCCCTTGCAAGCCATTTTAAGCCTAGCCAATTATCCCTTGTAAGACTCAAACCTTTAACCTTGTGTTTGTAAGGCAAGCACCTTAACCATTAGGCCACCCTCTCAACCCTATGTGTTATGATTTATGTTGTTTAAACTCAGTATATGTATGATATGTGTTTTCAGTGTTTTGAGTTTTCAAGATTCTGAAGTTTCATTGTTTTGGTTTCAGTGTTATGAGTTTCAGTGTTTTGAGCTTTCCGTGTTATGAAGGGAATATATATATATATATATATATATATATATATATATATATATATATATATATATATATATAAAAGGGCTGTTTTAAATCACATGTACACATATTGATGGCCTCTCAACACTTCGTTTAGCTCATTAAGTTGATTCTTGATAAAAAAAATAAATAAATAATGAGTGCAATGTTATATTTAAAATGTATTTTGGTCCAAACACATTAAGGACTTACATAAGAGTGGAAGTCTGAGTTATTGTGAAAGACTAAGAGCACTTGGTCTTGTGCAGTACCCTTTGCAGTGGTCTGGGAGGTGAGCTTGCTCAGATGTGTTTGGCATATGGGCATAGCTGATTCTAGGGGTGTTTTGGGGTTGCCAGGAAGTGCTAGAGAGTCATCAGATTTCCTTTGTGGAAATATCTGTGGGAATAGAAGATGTGTTGAGTGGTTCACTGGCAGAGTGCCACTGCATGGAACAGGCTGGTAAAATGCAACAGGACAAGTACTGGTTTGGATATTTTAAGAACAGCTTGGAAACACACCACATGAACTAGTGAATGGCATTCTGGCAAAACTGGATGGGCATTGTGGCCCATGCTTGAAGTACTGATATGTGTCTAAGTAAGGATGTAAATATATTTATAACAAATAAGAAACTAGAAGTGTCTCATAATTTAAAGTCTATGGGCTGTATAAGCATGCTTGAAAGGAGCTAATAATAAGAATAATCATTAGAACTTGTGGTCTCTCACATAACTAAGCAACATCCAAAAAAAAAAAACATACAATAGTTATGTAATGTATGATTTTAGTATATCTAGACATAAAATATATAATCGTCATGTAAGATGAAGCAGTCTGCTGAATTTAGATATTAAAGACAGGATTTAATAACATGGGCTTGTGTATAATAACACTACTGTCTTAACTTGTCATAAATGACATACACTACATTGAACATCAAGGGGAAGCATGATGATTTTCTTATATAAATAAATATGCATAACAAGTCATGTAATTGCTTTAAATCGAATTGTAGTTTTTGTAACCCACCTTGACCATATATAATACTTAAGCAGTTGACAAGGTAACAAATATTTTATGCATGACAGCAAACTGACAAAGTTGTTCAAGAGAAACAATAGAAGCCTGAACTTGAAATGCCACAGAATATAACAATCATATTCTGAACAAATAGTATTAAATTGACAATAGACACTCAGTTTAATAACATAGGCTTGTGTATAACACTACTGTTTTAACTTGTCATAAATGACATACACTATATTGAACACCAAAGGGAAGCATGATTTTCTCATATAAGTAAATGTGCATAACAAGTCATATAATTGCTTTAACTTGAATTGTAGTTTTGTAACCCATCTTGATCATACATAATACTTAAGCTGTTACCAAGGTAACTAATGTTTTATACATGACATCAAACTGACAAAGTTGTTCAAGGGAAACAATATAAGCCTGAACTAGGAATGTCACAGAATGCAACAATCACATTCTGAATAAATAGTATTAAATTGTCTATAATCACTTAAACCTTTGCTGATTATATAAAATAGAATGTTGCCATTTAAATTTAAAAACTTTCAGTATATGCCATAAAATGGGCAATTTATGAATGTGGAAAGGGAATTTGTAATAATTAATCACAGTAAGTGAATTTGTTGTTTTAACCTATAATTTCACTCATTTTATAATAAGAAATGACAGGTATGAAAATCCTTATGTGTAGGAAATGGAGGGAAGAGGGATGCACTGATAATTAAAATGCACGAACGTTCATCAATGTTCACATAAAACAAACTTGATGCTTTAGGAAAGATAGCAACAAACAAAGTGATTACTTAAATGCTGGCAAACAATGAAATATAACTTTTGATATATCCAGTAAAATACATTGTATTATAAACATTAGGTATAAATATTATTACCATCTATTTTTATTAAGTAATACATTTTGAAAGACTTCATCAATGAGGGTAAATATGTTAAATAACTGTGTGCTATAATCTTTTACTGAGGTTTTATATATGATACATCCTACTTTACTATGATTGAATTGCTTGTCATCTATCTTTCATATAAATATTAATTGCTTATACAATAAGTACACATTTATATTGTATTATAATTCTGTCTAATCTACAATAGTACTATATCTGTTCAAAATAATATAAATATTGCTTATTCCTATTACAAATATTCTCCACATGACAATTCAATTTCTGGAGCTCAGATGTTCTGGATTGTCAAGGTATGAGTGATAAACTGATGGACTTAGGTTTATCCATCAGATTAGGAATGACTTTCATTCCATGGCTAGTATGGATCTTAGTTTTGTTAACATTTATTAATTTAAATTTGTTATTTCACAAACACATTTTTAGTATGCCTGACCAAAACATTACTTTACTGGTAAATACTCAAAGTATAAAACTGATAATTTCCTTTAAAAGCTCAAACATATACTTTATAGTTATCAGAGGAAAATGTTTAATAGTCACAATAAAACAAAAAATATATAGTCTAAATAACCTAAGATGGATTTAACTTTATTATCTTTAAATATCAATGTCTTAAACAATCCTAGCAAGAGATCAAATCTACTGAAATATTTAAAACTGAACAAAGCACAAATTGTCTTCCTTTAAGAAACTCATTTCAAAACAAATGACAATTACAAATGGAATCCTACGGAATATGTGATATTGGTGCAGTCCAATTATAAGACAAAGACAAAAGGGGTAACAATTTTATGGAAAACAAATGTGATTAACCCAGAAATCATTTATAAGTATGAAGATAAAAAAATCCTTATGGCATTAGTAATAGTTAAATATAATAACAGATACGGACCCTAGCCAGTCTATACTGGTTCCCAGGCATTGGAACAGGAACTGTTAAAAAACACTTGGATTTCATTTTCAATAATTATAAAGGCAACTTAATATTAGGAGGAGATTTTAACTGTGTAGCTGATATTTCTGAAACTACAAATAAAAGACCGCTGCGTACATCTACTGTATCAAAAGCTTGAAACAAGTGGTAGAATCATTTCATCTTGTAGATACTTTCAAATTTAAAGAAGATATATCTGTGTTGTTTTCCCACCAAGATCACAGATTTGGTACCCAAACTAGAATAGATAAAATATTTACTGCCCATGACTTACACTCTAAAATCATTAATTTTGCACTTGCTGCCCCTTTTCAGACCACAATTCATTGATACTAAAACTTCAAAATGGGTACAAACCATTAATCTTTAACTCCAGACTTCCAGCACATATAAGCAAAATTAACTAGTTCAAACCCTGGTTATTATCTGAATTACAGTTCTTCTTAGATATTAATTACACTTCAGAGATAAATAAAATAATGATATGGGACTCATTAAAAGCTTACATATATCATAAAACCCTAACTTGGTATAAAAAAAAAAATCAGGGAATGGGATTCTGAATTATTAGATCTACGATCCAAACTTATGTTAGTAAAAGCTGAAAAAAATCAAAATCATTTGGAGATGAAAAAGAAAGCAGAAGTATTACACAATAAATACAATGAAATTCTAAAACATAAAACTAGTTTAGTTTTATAAAAACTAAACATTAATACCTTGGCCACTTCTCCCAAATATCTACATAATTTATCCACAAGAATCAAAATACAAATCAAAAGCTAATAACATTAAAAGTATCTTCTATGAAAAGAAAGGGAAAAATGTCTTGGATATAGATGACATTCTTGATGCCTATATAAATCACTATATGGAACATTTCCAAAAAGAAAATATACATATCAATCAATTAAATCTAGATGAAAAATGTTCTAATATAAAAAAAATGCCAGAAAAATTAAAACTAGATCAGATGTGATAAAAGAGGGTAAAAATAATAAAGCTCCAGGTAGAGATGGCATAATTATGGAAATATATAAACTTTTTCCTTCTAAAATACTATCCCTCTTACATAAAACTCTATTGGAAATTCAGTCACAAGCTTTAATACCACCTTCATAGAGATATTCCATAATCACACCAATCCTAAAGAAAAACAAATCCCCAAACCTCTGTACCTCATATAGAGCTATATCATTATTAAATAATGACTATAAGATATTTATGACACTATTAGCTAACAGAATGAAAATACCACTATCCAAAACAACAAATAATGATCAAACTGGATTTATATATCACAGACACAAACATGACAATAATAAAAGGATAATTTCTCTTACAGATTATGTTAATAAAGAAAATAAAGAAACACTCATAATTAGCTTAGATACAGAGAAAGCCTTTGATTCCCTAAATTGGGACTATTTATTCAAAATCCTAATGCTATTTGAATTTCCTGCATCCTTTGTTTGTCTCCTAAAGAATATATATACAAATAATTTAGCATATGTCAAGTTAGGTCCTTTTACCTCTGAATCTATACATATAACAAAAGGCACTAAACAAGGCTGCCCCATGTCACCAATTATATTTTCTCTGGCTATTGAAATATTGGCATATTCAATTTGTAGCAATATAAAAATCAAAGGAATAGATTTTTATGAGCAATGCAATTCTAAAGTAATGCTATTTGATGATGACATATTACTAACATTATCTAATACAAAAGAGACATTAAAAGAATTATATATATTAATTGACAAATTTCACATGACTTCAGGACTCCATTTCAGTAAATCAAAATCAAAAATTGTATTTTTAAATAAAAAAAGAATTGCAGACTAAGGGGGATCACATCACAGGGAAACAATAATCTACAATAAAATATCTAGGAATTGAGTTATGCAAGGATAATAATGAATTAGTCTCAAAAAACTACAATAATATCATCAATACAATTAACATCTCTGTGGAAAAATGGATCAAAATAATATTAACATTTGAAGATATACTACAGTTAATAAAAATGGTTTTACTGCCCAATCCTATATATAGCCTTGGCAATACAACTGTTACCAGAAAGGAATATACTTAAAGAAATAAATTCATGCCTAATAAATTTTTTATGGTTTACCAAAAGAAACATAATAGCTTTAATAAAATATATCAGATCATGGAAACAGGGATGATTACACTTTCCTTATATAGAAACATATATAAAACATCAATATCTAAAAATTTCATATTGGATCAGTCCAAATTACTCTGCAAATTGAAAAGAATTACTAACTGTAATATCAATAAATGAATTTGATTTACAAAAAAAATTTCAAATAACAGATAAAAACAATTTGCCATGGCACATATGTATTAGTATGCAATATCACATAATTATATCCACTAAAACTTGTATGATTAATTATCACATTGACTCATTTAGGAAAATTATTAATGCAAACATAGATTTAAAAATCTGGTTTGATCTTTTAACACCATTTATAGTGACAAAGAACTTTCCACATAAAATATATAGAGAAATTATTAATTCCTGGGAACAGAAACAATTTGTTTGTTGGCTCCAATGTATCAAAGAACTAAAAGTTTTAAATATGCAAGTAATAAAAACAACATACAAAATTCCACAACAGGACTGGCTAACTTTACAGAGTATTCGGTCATAGTCACAAGATTTAAGTAGAATAATTAACAATTCTTCATTTAAAGATATACCTAAATTTACGAAATACATATATGAAATCATATATAATGACTCCAACAAGGGAAACAGTATTTCAAAATTTTACAAAATATTGATAAACTATAAAACAACACCCAAAACTTCATATTGGAAATATATAACAAAAAGACACTCAATACAGTTAACTGAAGATATTAAAACAAATATCTTATTATTGATAAAATATACATCCTTTACACAATGCTGGAAAGTTTTTAATTGGAAATGCTTTCACAGAGCATTCTTAACCCCAGACAGAATCAGTAAAATTAGTTCTCCTATAAAAGGAATATGTTGGAGATGTGAGCAAGTACACAATGCAGATTAGAACCACATTTCCTTTGACTGTGTTAACATTAAGCCATTTTGGAATGGTATTAATAACTTTCTACAAGCTTTATTTAATGAATCATTTTATTTAACTAAAGCTCTTGTATTATTAAATGTGAACAAAGGTCCTCATTTGAATACGTCAAACATGTATCTAGTATGGACTATACTTGCAATTTCCAGGAAGTGTATAACAAGAAGATGGAATACAAACACAATACCAATTTAAGACTTCTACAGCCTACTGAAGACCACAGCATTATTGGAAATTAAAATTAAAGAACTAAAAATTTATCCAAAGCCATTTATCAGCAACCTTTGGGGAAAAGTCTTATTGTTGATTGACACTATACAATAATTGATCAGATACTCTGATAATGGATTGGACATACTTATAAAGTAACTGTATACATTAAGATCTGTTATAGTGTCAGGCTAATGTAAACAGTGTACATAGTTATTTAAGATGTTATGTATAAATACTATGGAATTCATTCAAATGTATTTTTGTAATATGTATGCACAGCTAAGAAAGGTGTTTAAATTCATGTAGAAAGAAACCATATGAAGAAAAAAATAAAGTGCTACAGCAATTATTTTCACAGGGGTAAGCCTTTTTTCTCGCCTCAATTAAAGGGCTGTATCCCTTCTTCCACAAATATCCTGTCATTCAAATGTTATGTTGTACAAAAATCAGGCATTGTACTTGCTTTTAAAGCAATGTGACCTTTGGTTGTGGCTATACTATTAGGAAGGTATAACGAGGAGTAAACAGGGATTTCCACCTCTGCAAAAATGGTTTAAATATGTACATTCTTTTATTCACTCTCTGCATGTTTCTGTTATACATTTTGAATGTTTGGCTTTATCTGACAAGTTTTCATTAGGTGAAATTCATATTTAGGCTTTAATGTTTGAGCTTTTAGAATTGAAGAAGTTTAGCTTAGGTGTAACAAAGGTGGTCTAACACAAGTCTGGTCACTACCACATAGAAAACCAGAACAAAAAGCCACAACTCTCTTTCCATGAAATTTGTTCCATACCATAGCTTGCACTTTTGGACAGAAAGCTGACAGGCATTAAAGCAAATAAATAGCTTGTCACAGCAGTTTAAAATAATGTTCCATTACTGTACGTTTATTTTTCAAGGTGTATAAGTAATTAAGTTCTTAGTAATACTAGTTATTCATAATTTGATTTGTTCTCTTGGAAATTCTATAACATAGCAATTACTTTTCTTTTTATCTACATTTGTTGAGAGCATGTTTATTGTGTTATATGTAAATTTAGTGGACTTCATCTCTCTTACTTGAGGTGATGTTCATATTACTTTCTCCCTTCTCCTGTATAACGCCTTCCCTCTTCTTCATATACTGTATCCATCCTCCACTTTTCCATCTCTCCCTCCTTTTCCTATTGTCATTTCTTCCTGCCTTCCTCTCTTTAACCATGTCCACTAACTCCATCCCGCAGCTCTCAAATATTTCTAATTTTCATGGACATTTCTGATTTTTGCTTCGAAATTTTGCCTTGGCCCTCTTTCAGTTTCTGGTTTTGTAGCAAAGTAGTGAAGAATTAAAACACTAAACACCAATTGTTATATTTAGGGGATTTATTTTCTTCACAAACACATGACAATATTTATTCATTTATTTATGTATGTATTTATTTATTCATTGACATTTGATTACCAGGAAAGTCCAACTAGGTAGGAGCCGATTTTCAGCAGAAACCTGGGGAGAAAGCTCCAAAGTATTACAAAACATTTAAAGAACAATAATTATACAGTGTACAAAAATAGATTTCTAACTGAATAATATCTGTAGATAAAAAAGTATACTTCATTTTTTTGTCTTAGCCTCTCATCATTTTTGGATTGTCTCTGACTCATGAGTGAACAGGTCTAACATTATATTTCTACTTCCTTGAATTATTTTCCTCAAGCAAAATGGTTAAAATATTCCCACACATTGCATCGCTTTAGCTGTTTACTGGTTGATACAGATCGCTTAAAGTTTATTGCATCTTGGGCTGCACGTAGTTCATTTCTACTACATTACTTCTTGTCTATTTCCTGATCTTATACAAGAAGTTTTTCTCATCTCTAGTGATTCCCTTTTTCTCATATTATCATCTCCTCCTGCAACATTTCTTTTTGGCTGTACATAGTTGTATACTTTTTTCTTGAGTCATGCTTACTATGTCATTTCATGTGCAGGCTGGTAACATAGGTTCATAGATTAGTACTAGGCTGACTGCTCTTGCGAGCCATTTTAAGCCTAGCCAATTATCCCTTGTGAGACTCAAACCCTGCACCTCGTGTTTGTAAGGCAAACACCTTAACCATTAGGCCACCCTCCCAACCTTTACTTCTATATTGAAAAATGATGATGCCCTATACATAGATAGATAGCTATACAGATAGATAGATAGATAGATAGATAGATAGATAGATAGATAGATAGATAGAAAGATAGACCTTTTCTTTGTGCCTACTATGTAAAAGTAGAAATTAAAGTAGAAATTATTTTCTAGTTAGGTTTTATGTTTTTATCATTTGCAACAATTTTTTAATAGTTTCTACTGTTATATTCTCATTTTATGTACTATTATATTGAATTGACTCTAATGTCTTGTGTTCCTGTTTTGTACTGGTTTTATTTTTAATTTTTAATTTTGTACTAGCTCATGCCTTGTATGAAACTGGTCAGCTTGGGTCTGTATACCGTTTCTAATTAATTTCTTGCTGCACTGAGCAGGTATTAGACTAGTTGGTGAAAATAACAGTCTTTGACAAATTTCTATGCAGTTAAACTGAAATGTTATTTTACCTCTTCCCGCTTTCTTGTCTTGATTTTACTTACATTCAATATTATTTTCTAATTTAGCAATGACATTTACAATGCTGTATACATAAATAGTTTGAGTTTTTAAGCAGATATATTTTATATTCAATGCCGTTAAAGAACGCTTGTCATGCTCTTATATGCTAATAATTGTAGTGTAGATGTCACAAGCATATCGGGGTGGAAAATATGTCTTACACATTTTATTCTTTACTCGTTTCAAATGATAAAAGTGCTGAATATATACTACTTTCTGTCCTATATTAGAAATTATGTTGCTATATTAACTAGTATGCTACATTGTCTTAAACTACCTGACTTCTTTTCTCCAGGGTACAGACTGGATAGGAGGAGGATCACTTATATCCAAGAGGTGGGTGGTAACTGCAGCCCATAACGTATATGGAGGTTATGAAGTGCTTCATCCTGATAATGTAAATGTTTTTATTGGTAAGTTACAAGTACCATAGGTACAAACAAGTTACAACTGTTTTGCTACTAATGAAATTGTTACATTAGTAATCGTGTGGTCTGCATGTTTTAGGTTAACATAGTGTACTGTGGTACACTTTGCTGTCATGGTCTGCATGCCAATAATATTTTCTTCTGCATTTTGTGTTATTAGATCTTTCCATAAGGAAAACAAATGTTTATATGCATAGAAAATCTAACCAACTAACATATAAGTAATACTGAAAAAAATAAGTTTCCTAAAACCCTTGTAGGAATACTTACCATGTGGTAGTATTTCATTCCACTCCAAGAATTCAAGAAGCTATATATTTTTTCTTTTTCATTTTAAAATTCAGAAACATCAGCCATGAGATCTAAAAACATAACTTCTGTGGTTGCACAAAGGCTACCATGGAGATGCCAAGAGGTGCAATGTGTCTCGAAGGTAAGTTTCAATTAACTAGAAGAAATCTCATTGTTCATGCAGTAATTCATTAAGAATCCGACTCACCGAAATAATAAGGATGATATGAGAGCATTTTTCTTGATAGAAGCAGGAAATTTAATGAACATCAGTAGCCATCGTGCAGTATGCAAGTGACAACACATGTCATAGTCACATGCCTAGGCACATGCTGCAGTAAGTGGCACTTGGCAATGCCTTTCTATGCCTTTATTGACTGAACTGGGGATGAAACAGATGTATATGGAAGCAAGAAAGTGGGGAAAAGCAAGGAAATAAACATATACAAGGACTCAGGGAATGTAAAATTGGGGTAAGGGGATATACTTTTTTTGTGGGACAGGTGACCATTTTTTATGAAGGATTGATGAGAAAGGATGCAAGAGAAAGACAGGAGATGGAAAGAAGTAAGAGGTATGATATCAATGCAGTAAAACAAATATAAAGCACAGGCAAAGATCAACAAGGGAGATGACACAAGGAGGGTGACAATGGATATAAGGACATGCAGACACAGGGAGAATAAGTAGTGATGGGAAGGACTGGACAACAAGCAGGAAGGGAGGTGACACACAGAGAAATAGTACCTAAAGCTGTGGGATGGGGTGGGTATCATACTCCTGACACCACTTTACCTTGGCTAGGCCCATGAACAGGCCAATTATAACTTGACTGCCCACACCACTGGCCCAGCCACAGATGTTGATAATGGCAGTGCCAGGAAATGGTATGACTCTGTAAGTGTCAAATGAAACACCTTTCCAGGCAGCCAATGAAGGCTTCAAGCCACTGGTCCAGTAACTCTCCCATCATCTCTGCCAACTCCCACCAGATATTTATTATTTATTTATTTATTGCCATTTGTTGACCGGGGAATTCCAACTAGGTCAGAAACCCATTTTCAATTGAGACCCGGGGAGAAAAGCTCCACATAAAGTCCAGATATTTTTGACAATATACAATATACATTACACATACAGTTTCGTTTGACTAATTATAATCAAGAATGAGAAGAAACACAAAAGCTTAAACCATTATTACACAAGATAAATAGACATTACACATACAGTTTGGTGCAGCATGTTACAATCAAAAATGAGAATTGTACAGTGTGTTTTAAAGTATTGTTATGTAAGATAGATATGGTAAAGCTTAAATATGAAAGAGTATTAATTTGGGGTTAGGGTCTGCCTGGGATATATGATAAAGTAAACATTAAAAAGACAGGTGAATTCTTGTAAGTATAAGTTGTATGTTTATAGAGTGTGAGGGGGTATAGCTTTCTGTGTAGGATTACTGAGATGGAGGGAGGGAGGATACAGTGATAGAGATAGATGAGATATAGAGAGGATAGATAAGGAATAGTAGACTAGAGTAGAGAGAAATGTATATAGGCTAGGTAAGGAGGATGAAAGATGTTTAGCAGTAAGGTAAGGAGAATAGGAAAAATATAAGAAAGATGTAGTTTGAGATGTAGGAGCTGGTGGAGATGAGAGATGAGTAACAGGTCATCAGTTAGAGAGGAGAAAGGGTGCACAGAAAATAGGTAGAGGGTCAGGAGAGGAGTTTGACACCAACGATGGTGGGGAGGTAGCACGAGGAGGGAGAAGGTATGGGGAGACAGGTAGTAATATATTTAGGATGAAGAAATAGGAAAAGAAGCACGTTAGTCTTTGGGAGAGGAACAGACAGATGGGCGTGCTGCAAAGGTGATTTTTTAGGGTGAGTCAGAAGGCCCTTAAGGAGTCTAAAGTGATAATATTTGGGGTAGGGTGTTCCATTGTTTAGCAAAGGTGAAAGAGTAGAGGTTAATACCAGCTCTTTTATGAGGCTTATAAACTTCTAAGAGTAGTTTATTAGTAAAGTGGAGACTTCTGGATGGGGAATAGAGCTGTAGGATGTCTTTCAATGCTGGTCAGCTGTCAGGTTTGTGTATTAATTTATGTGCTTGAGTTAGTTGCACATAACTGATGTACTGGGGAAAATCTAGCCAATTTAATTCACAGAGCGCCTGACAGTGATATCTGTGATAAGATAGGCCAGTGGCAAATTTAGCAGTTTTGTAGTAACATGATTGAAACTTGTTTTTGAGAGATGTGGAGGTTTGTAAGGATGGGGGCCCCATACAAAAGGGAGGGGAGCAAGTAAATATTAGCAAGAGTTTTTTGGTGGGGTTATCCAGGAGCTGTTTGTTCCTGTAGAGCTTACCTAGCTTAAAGCATGTGTTTTTTATGGTGTTTAGTATGTGATGCTCAAAGGAGAGCTTATCAATGGTGATGCCCAGTAACTCTGCTTAAGTTACTATTTCTATTTCTGAATTATTTAGTGAGTATATTTTGAAGTCACTGAAAAGAGGTTTTGGTGTGAACATTAATAGTTTTGTCTTTTTGGGGTTTGGTAGTAATTTTGAATTATTTAACCAGGTCTCAAAAGCATTTTGAATTATTTTTAGAAGGTGTTGTAAGTTATTGGCAGAGGAGATAATGGTGGAATTGTCAGCATATTGAATTAGCTTGCTTTCAAGAGAGGCCGTATAAAGATTGTTAATAAAAATGTGGAAAAGTAGGGGTCCAAGGATGGAGCCCAGGGGGACTCCGGTTTTATTTTCCAGGTATTGTGATATGTTATTTTGCAATTGACTGCCTTGTTTTCTGTTGGTTAAGTAGCTAGCAAACCACTTTAGAGTTGATGGACAGCATCCTAATGTAGTTAATTGCAGTAATTGTTGATGTGATACTGTATCAAAGGCCTTAGATAAGTCCAGTAGTATTACTCAGGTTAGCTAGCCACAATCTAAGGCTTTGTTTACAGTATCTGTGAAAGATATAAGTGTGGTGGATGTGCTGTGCCCTGGGCAGAAACCGTGTTGGGTGGGAGCAATGAGATTGTTATCAGTAAGATGTTTCTGTAGGTGCATATGAATGCATTTTTCCAGTATTTTAGGTAAAGGTGAAAGGATGGAGATGCGGCTGTAGTTTGTCAGCTCATTAGTATTTCCACCCTTATATAGGGGGGGGGTTACAATAAATTTTTTCCAGATTTGAGAGACTTCAGATTCTGTAATAGATCTATTGATTATTATACTAATAGGGTAGGATATTGCATCTGCTGTGATTTTTAAGTATTCTGAAGGGTGGTTGTCTGAGGAGAGGGAGCAAGGTTTTAATTTTAAAAGGAGCTTATGTATTAGACAGGAATGGGTTGTACAGAGAAAGGAGGAGTTGAAGAGGCTATTTTGTGAAAGTTGGGTTTAGGTGGGTTGTTGGTGCTGGTATTATTGTTAGTTGATTCAGGTGGGAATGGATTTAGTGTTGAGGTGAAGTTTGGGTTTATTGTAAGATAGTTTGTAAGTTTAAGTACACTTTCTATAAAGTGGGAATTAAACATGTTAGCTATTGCAGATAGATCTTTGTCAGGAGCTGGGGAAGGGTTTTGAGTGGACCCTGGAGTTCGGAGTCTTGAAAAAGATTTCCAGAACTTTCTTAGTTTTTAGTTTTGGTTGGTAAGTTGTTGGGAGAAGTATTTTTTTTTTTTGTCAGTGAGTACTAATTTCTTGGATTTATTGCATAGTTGTTTATACATAAGTAGGTTGTTGTCATTTTTATTCTTATGCCAGTTATTCCATGCTCTGTCTCTAGATTGCATTACTTGTTTTGTAGCTCTCGAAATCCATGGTGCATGATTGCTTTTTATTCTTTTAGTATGGAGAGGGGCTAGAGTGTTAAGTGTGTCTAGGAAGACTTTGTTAAAATGGTGAATGTTAAATAAAAGAAATAAGAATAACTGCTAAATAAATAAAAAAGCAAAGAATATGGAACATACAAAATACATTTATTCAATACCAGATAAGCGCTTTCATCTGCAAAAACTAGCCAGACTTCATCACATAAAGTTACATAACTTGTTTTTGTTGTTGTGTCTTTTGGCTTTTACCGGTTAGGGGTCGCCACAGTGGAACTCCAGTCCGTTAATGATTGGCAGTAGATTTTTACGTGCCAAGTTGCCGGCCCTGACACACAACCTTCAACAAAGGTACACCCATTCACGCATGTCTCCACACAGAAGACGCTCTAGCTGAGAATCGAACAGGACAACGTCTTACTGTGAGGCGACAACACTACCGCAGCACCACCACCGCAGTTCTAGATAAAATTACATAACAAACTGAATATTTAGAAGGCATGCGTTTTAGGTTAAATGAAGTTAATAAGACTAAATCCATGTTTAAATGTGGACATTGCAATTATTGTATTAAAATGCATCAATAATTCATTCCTGGTTAGAGGACAAACATTTTATATTAATAATAAATGTAATTATGACTCCAAGAATGTTATTTATTTGGCCACATATAAAATCTGTGAATGTTTTTATGTGGGCAAAATAGAAAGGAGATTTCATGATCGTATATATGAGCATGAATATAGAATTAAAAAAGGAAAGGAGTCTAATGTCCTAGCGAAACATATTTTAGAATATCCTGACCACTTATTTCAGTATATGATCATTGATAGTATTAAGATTAATCCTAGAGGTGGTCCAGTAGGTCTTTACTTGGAAAAAAAAGAACTGATTTGGCAATTAAGACTAGATGCTTGTTCATGGCCAGGTTTGAATTATGTTAGGTCTATTTATTGCCTATTGACACTAAAGGCCATGGAGCGGTGATTTCAATATGTTTAACATTTTAACATTTTAATATGTCAACAACTTTCATTTTGTATAATGGGTCTTGCAACTTGTTAGATATGTATATGTATGTTCACTAACTGTATATTTATGAATATTAATATATACATAAACATATATTCATAATCTATAATTATTTTAATCAATTTATTGTATTTTTTATGTGAAGGTTGTTGCAACAAGTGGCTGAACTATTAGATTTCATTATTTGGAGCTATTTAGAATGATTTGAATGTTTTATAACTTGTTCAATTGGTTGCTTTTTCAGAGGTCTTGTTTCTTTAAATGTTAAATGAATTAGCTGTGGAGGGAATATGAACTATGGGGTAAGGGTATTTAAGTTCAGCCTGTTATGTAATTTTACCTGATGAAGTCTGGCTAGTTTCTTGTATTTTTTATGTGAAGGTTGCTGCAACAAGTGGCTGAACTATTAGATTTCATTATTTGGAGCTATTTAGAATGATTTTAATGTTTTATAACTTGTTTAATTGGTTGCTTTTTCAGAGGTCTTGTTTCTTTAAATGTTAAATGAATTAGTTGTGGAGGGAATATGAACTATGGGGTAAGGGTATTTAAGTTCAGCCTGTTATGTAATTTTACCTGATGAAGTCTGGCTAGTTTCTGCGGACGAAAGTGCTTATCTGGTATAGAATAAATGTGTTTTGTATGTTCCATATTCTTCGTTTTTTTTTATTTAAAATGGAGAATGTTGTCATACAGGGGAATAGTTTTTAGTGAGCACCAGTTGGTTGTTTTTAAGATATTATTAAATACTTGTTGGTTAAATTTGGTGAGATTTCTAGTAGTTTTATAGGTATGGAGTTTAGAGTCCTGTGGGCGGGTTCTGTGGGTATAGGTGGGAAGATGGTCACTTAGGTTATTTGGAAGTGTATTAAAATTAGTGTATTTATGGGGTTCTGATACTAAGATACAGTCTAAGGTAGTATCATGGTGATTATTCTTTGGTATTCTGTTGGGGATAGTAATGAGCTGTGTGAAGCCGTGAAGGTTAATACTATTTTCAGGGGAGTCAGTCATAAGGGTTTGTCAGTTAATATTTAGGTCTCCCATAATTATAGTTTGCTTGTTAATATTTGCTGCAGTCCAAGAAAGAAGGTTTTCAAGTGTAGAAATGTTTTGGCCAGGGGGTATATATACTACTGCAACACATATTTGTTTAGAGTCCTTCAATTGTAGGAATGTAAGGAGAATTTCTGCTTTAGCAAAATATGGGACTGGTTTTACTAGGGGAGAGATAATGTAGGTTTTGCGACAGATTATGACTACACTCCCTGCTTTTTTTATTGGTTCTGTCTTGTCTTAGAATGTTTTATCCTGGTGGTTCTATTTCAGTATCTTTAATGTGTGGCTTTAACCAGGCTTCATATTGTGATCCCCTAGACGCTTCTCCAAAGGAACAACAAAACTCCACTCCAGTGACTGTCTGCAAAGGTCACTGTAAATGCCCTCACCCCCCTCCCCCAGCAGGGTCGACTTCACTCTACTGAATTTTCACATAACCAAAAATCAAAAGAATGAGACGTGAAGAGTGAAATTGCACAACACTAAACCTTTACATTGCCAAAATTCAGAATAATGAAACACCAGCTGCTCCAAGTCAACACAAAAATCTACGTCACACTTCCTGCACATTATATATACCAACTCTGAGATCATACTACAGTGAGGAAAAGGGTAAATTTCCCAGTCCTCACTGTATCGCAATCTCCATTCAGAAGCTCCAAGTGGTGCGTGACATGCCCAGCTGGTGTTTCATTGATCTGAATTTCAGCAATGTAAAGGTTTGGTGTTTTGTGATTACACTCTTCTTATCTCGATCTTTTGATTTTTGGTTATGTGAAAATTCATTATAGGTATTAGACCCATTGGGAACACTGTCAGCCAATGGGGATGCAAATGATGTGCTGACAGGAAAAGAATGAGGCCAATGAATGGTTAGAGACTGGTGTCATACCACCAGCATAGTCATGGCACGTGTGGCAGAAAATGCTAAAATAAATGGATAGAAATACAACAAAAAAACATTAAATGAAATATAAAAACAGTGACAAAGAAAGGGAAGGAGAGAAAGGGAGAGGGGAAAAAGATATAAGTAGCCTTAAAGTGTATGACCAGTCATATGGGTATCTCCAAGAAATGCGCCTGATGACCAGTCATGTCATATGGGTATCTTCTCTGAATATGACTGATGACCAATCATATGGGTATCACCTCTGAATGTGTCTGATGACCAGTCACACAGGCATCTACTGGTGAACTACACAGCTGCTAGGTATGATAGTATACCACATCTTACAACTGTAGTGATGTCTTGCTCCATAACTCCAACTGGTATTTGGTAAATCTAAAGCCATCCCTTCATTAAACAATATGTAACAAGGACAACATTTATAACTATAGTCTATGTAGATTTTAGAAACCTCCTTCTAGGAATTTCATGATTTCCACCTAACCAAATTGCTTTAAGTTGTATCTATTTTTTAATAAAAGTAGAATATTCACACATTGCCAAAAACTACTGTCTATGACCTTAAGAAAATCTCCACTCATTAATGATATACATAATGTCAGCAGAGTCAATTAAATGAACCAATTCAAACAATGAAGTGTGTGTGTGTGTGTGTGTGTGTGTGTATACGTCTGCATGAGCATATGTGAGTGCATGTACTCATGCATATGTGTGTGTGTGTGTGTGTGTGTGTGTGTGTGTGTGTGTGTGTGTGTGTGTGTGTGTGTGTGTGTGTGTGTGTGTGTGTGTGTGTGTATACACACGCATCCTGCAATTGACTTGCATCTCATCCAGGACTGGGCCTCTGCCTTATGCCCATAGGCACCAGCTTCCCCTCTACCCTGAAAAGAAAAAAATGGGGTACCATAAAATGAATACATAAAAGAATGGTTGATATTTTATTTCATTTCTTCTGTGTTTCCTTAGGTATTCTAATAAGTAGGTTTTTTTTTCTGTTGGCACCTCTTTGGAGAACCAATTTTTTTTCTCATTGTTGTGGTTATTTGCTTCTCTCATATATATTTTACTTTCATAATAGCAGTTGTGCTTTTCCATTGTTCTTTCACCTCACCTTCTTGTCAGAGATTTCTATAGTTTTTTTGTTTTATTAATGGTAGAGCTCCATGTGTGTGGTAGTGTCACTTCTGATTAACTCACCTCCGTAGCTAAGATGATTATGAATCACATTTTGTGGAGTTTGCTTGTTTCTAAATGGCTACCCGTACTATTCCTTCATAATATTATCAGAGTACATTTCTATCAATTTCCTCCTATTACTTTTGACTGCATGTCAAGAACTTTAGCCAATTACAATCTAGAGTTTATCAAACACATATAAAAATAGTTAATGAATGACTAGGAACATAGTCGTGTAGAATATTATTTAGTGCTGGACAAGCAGATGGATGCAGGATAATTTTATAGGTGGTAAGAAGCTGTGTATATGTTAGTTGATGGGATACTTCTAACCAATTTAGGCTTTTGAGTGCTATACAGAGGCGGATTCCAAAAGGGGTATTTGCTGCAAATTTAGCCACTATGTTGTAGCATTGTTTAATTGTTGTGATGCCTGGAGGATAGTAAGGGTAGGAACACCAAACAGAAGTGGGGAGAAGATAAATAGTGGCAAGTGTAGTTTTAGTTGCGTTGGTGAGAAGTTTCTGGCTCTGTAAACCATCCACATCCCTAGTTTTTCTTATGCAATTTTGTATATGCAGGTCAAATTTAATACTATCATTCACTATCATCCCTAATAATTTGGTATGAAAAGTGACTTCAGTGGTTGTACTATCAAGAGAGAGCTTTATTTCTTTTCATGGAGAGGGATTTGGGGAAAAAAGTAGTAGCTTTTTTTTTGGGTGGGGGTTACAAACATGTTTCAGTGGCTGTTAAAGCTTCCTGACTAATATTTTGGTGGCATGCATTTTGCCAGATGTGCAAATGAGTGTGAAGTCATCTGTGTACTGTGTTAACGAGGCTTGTTGTGTGGATATGTGGAGGGTGTTGGTGAGCAAATTAAAGAGGAGGGGGGCGAGGACAGAGCCTTGTGTTACACCTGGGGTGACTGGCAGGTATGGCAAGAGGGTGGAGTGCCATTTTACTGACTGATACCTATTGGATAGGTAGCTTTTGAACCATAGAAGGGTGTGCTGAGAGAGACATGATGACATTTAAAGTAGAAGTTCGATGTGACAAACTGTGATGAAGGTTTAAGACAAGTCTAGAAATAAAGAAGATACTAGAGTGCCAATGTCTCTAGCTTTATTAACAGTATCTATATAAGTTAGAAGGGCAGTGCTAGTATTATGGGAAGGACACAGGCCATGTTGTGTAGGGGAAAGGAGTTTATCCTGCAGGAGATAGCTCAGCAAGTGTTTTTTAAATACATTTTTCAAGTATTTTGGAGAAGGGGACAAGATTGCTATAAGTCTAAAGTTAATAATGTCGGTTAAATTTCCTCCTTTGTGTAGAGGGATAATGTGTGACTTTTTCTAGAGAAAGAGATTGTGGGATTCCTGGAATGACCTATTTACAAGGACTGAGATAGGATAGCCAATGCTATCATCTGCTTCTATTTTAACATACTCACTTTAAAGGTCATCAGCTGAAGTAGAACATGGTCTGAGTTTGTTTAACAGTAGTTTTATATATGATGTGGGAGCAATGCCAACCAAGATACAGAATAAAGTCCCAATTCATATACCAAATGAACAGGAATATAAAATACGAACTCAGCAACACAGCTTTAACAAAGAGCTATTTAATAAGACAAAGCTTTCAGGTAAAAAAACACTTCTTCAGTGTAAATAAAATAGCAAATAACCTTCCCTCCTTGTATACAGAAAACACACAGCCAAACAATTGAATAATTAACAATCAATTAATCAAGAAAAATCACTTCTAAAAGCAACATCATTTTTATACACAATAATAAGAATTTACTATAAAAGTTTTACTATAAAAATATCTTACAATGTAAATTATCAGTGCACGCATATCTGTTTATATTTAAGAACAGGTTTTAATGATACAATTTGATTCAATCCTGGAGAAACATCAGCCCCCATTCTCAAAATCCAGTCATATTCCTTTATTTCTAGCCTGTTATTAATGTCAATTCCCTCCCCCCGTATACTCCTAAACACATGATCTATTACCCTGAATTTAAATCGATGTTCATTTCCACATTCAGTGATATGCTTAGCCAAAGAGTTAGTACTAATATTTCTTTTAATATCATATCTGTGCTCTATAATCCTTTCTTTGAGTTTTCTTACTGATTTACCTATATAAAATGCCGTGCATGTATTATTACAAGTTGCAAGGCAGACTATGCTAATAGAATTACAGGTTGGAGGGCATTTAAACTCAAACTCTTTACCAATTTATGGATGTATAAACACATCATTTTTACCTATGACCTCGCAACAGCACCAGTTGTAACATGGAATAGTAACATGATGATTAAGTATATTCCTATTCATACTGATATATATGTCCTTGTAACACAAGTTCTGTTTGAGATTAGGACAATTGCGATACAAAAAACTAGGAATAGAATCAATGAATGAACATAATTCAGGGAGGGACCCAGGTATACACCAATTCTTACTTGTAATTCTTTTAATTGCTGTATTGGCTCTACTAAATGTTGTAAGATACCGTAACTTATTATTACTACTTTGTGTATCATGTCCTTCAGTAGGTATCGTAGTTAATTTTAATCCAAAACTTGGTTAAGCAATAGTTTCCATCAAACATAATGCATCTCTAATTTCTTGACTTAAAATTTTCTCATCATAACCTCTATTTACAAATTGTTTCAAATCATCCATTTGTTGGTGATATTTTTCCCTATTAGTATTCAGCCTACTTATGCAAATAAATTGTCCCTTAGTAATACCCTTAAAAATGTGGGGTGCATGCATGCTAGTATGATGTAAAAACTTACTTCTATGCACCGGCTTTTTAAAGACAGTAGTATTTAGATCAACACCATTATATTTTATGGAAATATCTAAAAAATTGATGCTCATAATAGAACTCGACATGCTGAACTTTAAAAAGTCAGTGCTTGAATTCAGATATTTCAGGAATAGATCCAGCTCCATTTTTGTCCCATTCCAAATGAAAAAAAAACATTATCCACAGAACATCTGAAACATTTAAATTTAGTAATATATTCTGCTGGTAGGGCGGCCACAGTGGTGCAGCGGTTAGCGTTGCGACCTCACAGCAAGAGGTTCTCCGATTTGATCCTCGGCTGGGGTGCCTTCTGTGCGGAGTCTGCATGTCCTCCCTGTGGTCGCGAGGGTTTCCTCCGGGTGCTCCGGTTTTCTCCCACATCCCAAAGACATGCTGTAGGTGGATTGGATACTCTAAAAATTGGCCCTTGGCATGAGTGTGTGCGTGTGTATGCCTTCTGTGGAAGGATTGGGTGCCGGGCTGGCAACTCGGCACAATAAAAGTCCACTGCCAATCATGAGTGGACAGGTGATCTGCTGTGGTGACCCCTAACAGGGAAAACCCGAAAGAAGAAAAAAAATATATTCTGCTGGTCCAGTAAATATAAATTAATTTTCCCATTTATCAAGCACTAAATTAGCTTAGGTGTTGGCAATGGCTGTCTCCATTGCCACGCCAGAAACTTGATGGTACACCATGTTGTCAAATACAAAAAAAATATTATTTAGTACTAGTTCGAACAGTTAACATATAGATTCAACATGTCTACCTGTATTCTGCCCATTTTTGCATAAAAACTCCCAAATAGCATAAATACCATATGTATTAGGTATAACAGTAAATAGGGATTGAATGTCAAGAGTTGCCATCCAAAAATAATCCTGTTCCCTTACAAAAAAACAGTCATACAAATATCCTAAAAAAATCATCAGTATCTTTAATATAACTCCTGACGTAGGGCAGAAACATTGAAAACATGTTGTTGCAAGAACAATGATATGGGATCAGTTATCCAACCCCTACTTGAGACTATAGGTCTCATGAGGGGATGCTCCAGGGATTTGTGGATCTTTCGTAACCCATATAATATTGGTAGTTTTGGGAAAGGGACATTGAAATAGCTAAATGTTTCAACAGTGATATCATTCGTAGCCTGAAAATCAGAAATAGTTATATTTATGTTAGTAATATGTCTATTTACTACATCATTAGTAACAGTCTTAAAAACAGTAACATCAGACAAAAAAGTATACTCATTAAAACAATAGCACCCCCTTTATCAGCCTCCTTAACAATAATGTCTCGATTAGCAATAAACTTTTTCAAAGATTCACGTTCAGAACCAGAGAGGTTGAAGTATGTTTGAAATACATTTGTATCATATAAATCCCTCATTTGTGACTCACACATATTATGAAAAGCATAGATAACAGGATGGCTGTTTGGTATGAAGGTGCTAGACCTTTTACGCATATCATCTTTAGTATTGTCAGACTGTTTAAAAATAAGTTTCAAATCCAAACTCTGAGTAAAAACCTTTAAATCAGTCAGAGTATTGGTCAGGCCATCAATTGCGGATGGAATAAACTTAAGGCCATTATTAAGCAATGAAATATCCGCTGAAGTTAAGTGGATTCCTGACAAGTTAATGACATTATTCTCATTTACAGTACCTTCCTCCATCGGCATTTCTGTGTATTTGAGATGCTTCTGCTTCTCCCCCTTTTATTTGTCTTGAACAACCCCTGGAATGCTCATGTTTCCTTATGACCACCTCCTCTGGTAATTTCAAACGAACGACCTGTTGAGAATGGGAAAAACACAATTCTTGCCCTCTATCATTCTTTATATTCTGCAAATATGCAGCTGATGAAGTGGATGCCTCATTCTCATTCAAACGTTCAGTAGCTGCCTGGATTAATTGGACGTCAACCAGGTCATCCTGAACAGTTACGTTCTGAACGGAATTTAAAGGGGCTGTAACATCGTCAAGCGAATCCAGAGAATGTAGTGCCTTTTTCATTCCACTTGTTATGCTGGTTGATTTACCACTGACCAGAACACTGATAGTCCATTTCTCTTTCGGCCACATAAAATATGGCCACTATTATAGTCATTGATATCACGATTCAACTTATATTTTTTAGTCCTTTCCATAATATCATCCAGTTTTACTAATTTATCCAGAATTTATCATACTCAGCGATAAACTTAGAAAAAAAGGGGGAGGATGAAATAATGGTTTCTAATTCATCTATTTCCATGTGCAGGTCAGCTTTGATTTTAACAAAGAAATCATTCATAGCTATAACTATAACTAGCTATGGTGTATGGCAGAATTTTCTAAGAAAAATGTGCACTAACTGCTATAGCAAATAGTTTTACTACAAGCACTGGAGTCCCACATGCTTGAACCACTGTCGCGAAACCAGGGACTTGAGCATCTTGTAGGCTGCTACTAATGCTCAAATTTGAATATGTGTTTAGGCAAGCAGCTGATGCACTTGAACTGAACACATTATTCATGTTCAAGTGAGGTTAGTCCATTGGCCATGGTGTTTCAGTGGGTGGAGATGGGATTATAGATTAAGACAATGGTCAGGAAGTGGATTTAAGTTTAGGGTGGGTAGGTGAGTTTTAGGGTTAGGGAGTGGGAAGGGAGTTTTAAGGTTAGAGATTGGGAAGGGATTTCTATAGTTATGGAGCATGAATTGAGTTTTAGGTTTAAAGTCTGATCAGGAAATTTAGGTTTAGGGATGGGAAGGGAAGGTTTAGGATAATAGACTGAGGACTCAAGTTAGGAACTTGGTGGGAGTTTTAGACTGATAGGGCTCTTGTCAGGCTATACAGTTTTATAGGGTTGATGTTGTGTGAGCTAAATAGTTATGGTAGATTGGGCTAGTGAAAGTTAAAGCACATGCTTTTTTGGCAAGTGTGTCATACTCTAGTAGCATGTGAGCACTTTAAACATGTTTTGTCAAGAATTTCAAAGTAATTTATTTGTCACACTCTATGCTGGGATTTCCAAAGATAAATCTAAAGAAAAAAGGTAAGTTATGTGCCTGGAACATCAGTACCAAGGGTCCCGGGAACAATAGAGTGAGGGGGGGAGGGCACCCCTCTACTTTAATGGCACGCTCAACTATTTGTATCTTAATATAGCACAAAAAAAATTACATAATGAAAATTTTAAGTTATGATTGGTTTACAGTTGCTGGCAGCGCCACAATGTCAGTAACGTGATAACAGCAGTGATGATGTGGCTGTGTGACAGCGCAATTGCGCAACTGTGCCATTGCAAGGATTTATCTAGCAAGATAAATTAAATGTTATAGAAGCAAGTTAATGTAAGCAATGATAATATTATTATAACATCTGTATGTATTCAACATTAAAAGTAATACTTCCTTGATTGCAGGTGGGAGTTGAGAAGTGTTTTTTTGTTGTTGTTGTTTTTTTTTTTTGTTTAATTAGTATTATAACCTGGATCAACTATCTGCTAGCCATGGGAGGCAGAGTGCATTTCAGGTTGTAGCAAATGTCTACACTACGTTATAGGGAATGTTTCATTTTGCATCTTAAGTTAAATATCCTTTCTATTGCTTTACTAAAAATAACTGATGTTTTCTACTTGTCTTTTTATTTATTTATGCTTTCAAGTTTTCCTATTTAAAGAAATATATATACACATGTTCTGAAAAAGAGTATGCAACAAAGCATAAGGGGATAAGAGGAAAGGGAAAAACATGGGAATATGGTTGGGAGAGTAGGCTTGCCATTACACGATGTAATGAAATACTATGAGAGACACTGGATTATGCACAAGTGACAGGCAGCACAGTTGCACTTAGCATTTCTGCCCTATAGTGCTTACTTTTCCATTCATCAGTTGGGTTGCCTTCTGGATGAAGTCTACATATAATCCCTATGCACAAGTGGATTTTGCTGAGTCCTCTGGGTGTGTGTGTGTGTGTGTGTGTGTGTGTGTGTGTGTGTGTGTGTGTGTGTGTGTGTGTGTGTGTGTGTGTGTGTGTTATATTGTTGAAGGTCTGAAGTGGGTGGTACAATCTGGAGAATGAGCAAACAGGAAAGTAAAAAGTAATATTCAATTATCAACAGAGTTCTACAGCATTTATATTGAGATCAAGCACCACAAGGATCTAGAAGCAAGTTTTTCACTAGTCTACAGCTACAACCTAGTTGAATTAAAATATAAATTGGTTAACTAAGTGCAACAAAGTTAAAAAATATATGTCAGAGGACAGAGAGCACAGACCAACAGCCAGTGTACCACACCTTTCAACTATCCAGATTTTCGTAGAATGTCCAGATTTTTGTCTCATATTTTTGGCCTGTATGGGTGGCCGTGGTGGTGCAGCAGTTAGTGTTGTTGCCTCACAGCAAGAGGCTCTCCGGTTCGATCTTCGGCTGGGGTGCCTTCTGTGCGGAGTCTGCATGTCCTCCCTGTGGTCGCATGGGTTTCCTCCAGGTTCGCCAGTTTCCTCCCACATCACAAAGACATGCTGTAGGTGGATTAGACACTCCAAATTGGCCCTAGGCATGAGTGCATGCATGTGTGTGCCTTCCATGGAAGGTTGGGCACTGGGCTGGCAACTCGACACAGTAAAACTCCACTGCCAATCACGAGTGGACAGGTGATCCACTGCGGTGACCCCCAACCCGGAAAAGCCAAACGAAGAAGAAGAAATTTTTGGCCTGTTTCTTATAAATTTTTTTTTTTTTTTTTTTTTTGGCAAATCATTGAGGACCAAAGTTAGAAAATAATGGCAGACATTTGAGATTTAGACTTCATATCCTTCAAAAAGTCATGCTAATGAAAAATCTGTTATTCTATCAAGTTTCTAAGTATGTAAGAGCAATATTTAAAAAGTGTCCTTATTTTTGGGCCTTTGTCCCCCATTATTTATTTTATTTATTTATTTAGTTATTTATTTATTTTATACTTGTTGACCAGGAGAGTCCAACTGGATTACAAGTCCATTTTCAGTGGAGGCCTGGGGAGAAAAGCTCCAAGAGAACAATTTTTACAAAACATAGTTTTAAGGACAGACTTTTGACATACAATTTTCATAGAAGAGACTTTGACATACATATTAACTAACAGATAGGATACATTCATTCTCTACAATATAATATTACATTTTAGAAGATATTTCTAAGTTTAGGATTCCTGTGATAGATCTGCTATCAGAGTAAAAGGAGATAGACGTAGAATAAGGCTCCCAGAGAGCAGATGATGCTCGCTATAGTTGAGAAGGATAACAAACTGATTTACTATATGTCTTCACCTAGTTTTAGTTGAGAAGGATAACAAATTGATTTACAATATGTCTTCTCCTGGTTTTAGTTGCTTATGGAAAGCACAACATTGCTGGGGTAGTTTTCCCTAACTCCTGGAGAGATGGGATGAGCAGTAGATTAACAGCCCTAAATGGGTACAGTACTATGATTGGTTGGCTTAGCAGAGTTACTTAAGTTAGGTGAAGTGTTCTAATGAGACATTAGCCAGGGGGGATCCAGGAGCACAGTCGATTATTCAAAAAGTGAGTTTTAACAAGTTTCTTGAACTGCGATGGGGATTTGTTGTCAGTTTTGTGGGCAGGAAGGGAGTTCCAGGTTTTTGCTTTACAGCAGCTGTAGACAGACTTGCCAGCTTCATTGTTATATTTGGTTACTTTGAGGAGGTTTTGTGTGCTAGACCTCAAGGGCCTGGCGGTTGTATAGGGTTGCAAAAGATTTTTTAGGGCTAGGGTGCTTTCAGAGTTATGTATTATTTTGTGGGCTAGTGATAGTTGATTGAGTTGAAGCAGTAGTGGTAGTTCTAGCCAATTGAGTTTTCTTAGGCATTCACAGTGATGTGTTCTGATGGGAGAGATTGTAGCAAATTTGGCTATCTTATTATAACAAGTATCAAGTTTGTTTAGGTCAGATTTGCAGAGATTTGTAAGCACAGGGGAGGCATAAAGTAGGGTGGATAGTAGGTGAGTTGCATTAGATCTTCCTGTAAGATGTTGGTATCTTGAGAGATTCAGTGACTGCTCCTAGTTTGCAATCATCTGGATCTTTGTCAGCCAGAGACCTTTTATGTTGGCCTTGACTTCTGAGAAGTGGATTCCAAAGAGGGGCAGATCCAGTGCAGAACCTGAGGGACTCTGCTACTGACTGGCCTCTATGCGGAGGTCATCTTTCTGTGAGCCAGTTGGCTATCCGGCATGTTACAAAGGGGCTTACACCTAATTCTGTGTGTTTGTTTATAATGCCCTAGTGGTGTATCGTATCAAATGCCTTAGCCAAGTCAAGGTAGGCAGTATGGACATTTTTCCCTCATCCATTGTCTTGGTGACCTTCTCAATGAAATCCACCAAGTTTTGTAGGCTTGACCTGCTTTTGATAAAACCAAACTGGGTGGAGTCCAGTGTCTAGAGATTTACTATGTCATGGTTAATAATTTCCATGATAATTCTTTCATAGCTTTGCATATAAAACTACTCAGTGTAATGGGCCAAACTAATAGATATGTAGTTCTCAGAATCTACTGATGGTCCACCTTTGTGCAGAGGGATGACCAATGCAGACCTCTATTTGCCTGGCACAAAGCCTGTTTGGAGGCTATAGTTGATTAGTGACTCTAGTGGCCCTGACAGGTCATATACCAGGATGCCCATATTTAAGGATACCTACTAAATAGCTTTAAATGTTATTGTGGCCCAATGAAGTTGTGTTCTTGACCTTAGAGAGCACATCCTATGGAAGCTGTCTTCTGTCTTAGAGGGTGCAGCTAGGACTTGCTCCCTATTGGAGGTTATGTTAGATAGTATTTCCTGGGAGGTGTCTGGAGGGTCAATGAGGGGTAACACTGGATATGAATTTGTCTGTCAATAGATTTGCTATATCTCCTAGCTCCATTTACAACAGCACATTCTTGTATGCTGCCGTTGAGGTTTATAACACAACTGAAGGTGGCCATGTGACTGTCATTGGCTTGGGAAGCCATCTTTACTGCAAAATTGGCTTTCTTGAACTTAATTAGCCCTCTTAGTTGTCTGTTTAGTTTTATAAGAGAGCTTTTATCTTTTTGGCTGTTAGTATTCCTAATTTTACCTGAGTTTTTTTATTTTGTTGTATAATCTGTTTAGTTTTGGATTCCACCAAGGTAGTTTGTTTTTATAGTTTACTTTGGGCTTACTTCTGTTAGGCACAGTAGACTTGATGCTACCATCACCATGATTGTACAGAGTTTTTGTTAAAAATTCTGCATAGGCTGCTGTGATTTTGGGGGGTTTGGAGGGGGCTTGGAATTTTCAGAGGTTATCACTTAATAAAACGTAGTTTGCTTTGGGAAAGTTCCTAATTGTTACATGGTTTACTGGGGTCACAGAATTAACTTTTAATTCAAAAGATACCACTTTGTGATCTGACTTTACCCAAGATGACATGACACTAGGCAGGTTGCAGTGTTCTCCCAAATTTGGGAGTACCAGGTCCAATATGTTTTTACTTCTAGTGGGCATATGCACTATATGATCTGAGGTATTTGTGTATCTGCAAATTTGGGGTCATATGAGATTTTCAGTCTTCAGATGGGTAATTAATGTCTCCCATGATTAATGTATTTGGTTGAATGGTAGGAGTAAGTATGAGCTATGGGCTTCCTGGGACTTGGATGCTGACCTATAGCTTGCTAGGATATGGTATGGGATTTTTGACTAGTGCAATACAGTACACAGAGAAACTTTAGCATGTTGTCCTGTTTAACCAACACAGAAGTATGCTTGCTAATGATGCAGTTCAAGACACCTCAACCTTTAGTCCGTTTGTGCAGTTGCTGTTATAAATGTGTGGAAGGTAGTGAAACCTTTCACTGTCAGGTAGTGTCTGTGGCTTTAAAATATTTCTTGGTAACTGCAAAGATGCCTGCATTCTCCAGGGAGACGAGAGCTTGGAGGGAGTGGAGCTTCTTGTTTAAACTCCTGGCATTGAGTAGTAACACCTTTAGATTCCCACGAGTTGATTTTGCAATATTGGAAGGTTTGTTGGCACAACTAAAGTATGGCCATGGTATTTACAGTCCTATTTCCTGTTATTATCCATCCCTCTAGTCAATGTTTTGTATTTCTAAGAACTTTTTGCTGCCACACTCCAAATCCTTTTCTTGCCACATGACCTAAATTGCATAATATAGTTATCTGCAGGATAGCTGTCTTAGGTTCTGAGAGTGTGCCTGCTTGGCTTAACCTATTTGCTATTTCTGGCAGCATAAAACTGGGGTCTGAAGGCAAAAATGAATACTGCTTTGCATTTTTGTCCTCTGTCTTTGCTTTTACCTCTAACAGTGCCTCCGATTAAAGGTGATCCAGGTTAGAATTGCTTATTGTTATGCTAGAAGGGACTGAGCCTCTTAGTTTGACAGATGTACTTCTTATGAGACCTACCCAGTTTTCCTATCAGGAAGGAAGATCTGTGAGATATTTTGTTGCCACTTGGCCTTCAAGTTGAGCTCCTTATGGATTCATAGAGTTATAGATATTCCAGGGCCACTTGTTCATGACCATTCTTATTGACCAGTATTCTGCCTCGGGTAACACCTCCTTTTTCCAGGAGGGCCATACCAGTCAATCCTGGATTAAATTTATGAATAACTATGCAGTCATCTAGTTTAAAAGAAGATAGTAAGCCTCATTACCTAACAAGAAGTGGATGCTTATTTCAGAGGTCTGGGAGGTGCTGGATTATAAACATAACATTCTGGTGTGTTTTATCTATCTGTTGGTGAAGATTTAAGTCCCTGATTCTAGTACTGGTGAAGATATTGGACTTGTAGAGAAATAGGAGGTTCTGGACATTTGGGTCTCTAATGGCATGATAACTAAGGGCAGATATCTCTTCTCAAAAATCTATAAGATGATGAATAAAGACATTAAGCTTCCAGCTTCTCTTGGTAGCTCAGGTGATTAAGTCATGTGATCTTTTTGTCAGGATCGTTTGAGGTCTTTCTAATTGTTTAATATGTTCATTGAAATACATCCCAAAAGGAATGTTTTACTTTATAACTGGCCTGATCAATGTTGAGTATTAAGAGATTGATTACCTTTTCAGATCTTGACAATATTCCTTTGGCAATTACCTGAGATAAATAAAAGGAGTTCCTGACAGTTGTCACATGATGGTCAAATGAAAGGACGCTGTCAACTCAAGTACACAGGTCCCTAACTACATTTTCATATTGTAAAGGCATACTGTCCAGAAAGTATGGGATGGTGTCTACCAATAGTGATCATAGTATACTTTTTACCATTTAGTATGAGCCCATTCTTAGTAGGCCAAGAATTCACTAGTGAGAGTTCATTTTGGAGGGCTTGAGTATCACAGAGTAACTTAGCAGCAACTCACATTTTTTTCAATCATCTGCAAACTGTATTAGCCAAAGATATTTGTTTTCTTCTGGGAGATCTGAAAAGTAAATTCCAAAAAAGGAGGTGTCCCAGAACTGAGCCCTGAGGGATACTGCTGGTCACATTCATAATTTCAGATGGGACACCAACAACTCACCCCTGCATGGTTTCTGTCTTTCAGCTAGTTTACTATCAATCTTTCCACATAGGGATCAATTTTTAAAGCAATTAGTTTTTGTACAATGCCTGCATGAGAAATGGTGTTGCAGGACCTAGTCAGATCAAGGTACGCAACTTGTACGGCATGGCCATCATCTCCAGCCTCCAAAACCCTTTTGAAGAAATTTAATAGATTAAATAGATAGGATCTACACTTCACAAGGTCAAACTGTTTGGTATCAGGTCTAACAAGATTTTTCATACCACAGTTTATAAGTCAGTTATAATACATTCCACAGTTTTGTAAATGAAGTTTGTAAGGTTAAAAGATCTATAATTACCTTAGTCAGTTGTAAGACCACCCTTGTAGAAGGGCATCAACACTGCTGTGTGCCAATCATTGGGGACAAAACCAGCAGCTAAACATAAGTTAAACAGTTTGAAGAGTATGTTAGGATGATTAACAGTTAATGAACCAATGTGCGTATTGTGGGGTCCTTTGGAGGAAGCAGTTTTGATCTTGGTTAGCTTTTCCAGTAAGTGATCTTAATAGAGATACACGGGAGAGTAAGGGACTTAGATATTTTAGGGCTTTAGTTTGTGTAGATCAATTTGGTGTATGTACCTTTAAGAAGCTATCCAAGGGCTTGCACAAGTGTATAAATACTGAGCACATGCGAGCCTGATTGCCATTTTGTAGTAAGCTGTTGAGATGTAAGCATGTATGTCTGTAAGGTCTGTCTGTTAATCAGTTTGTTTATATTTTATGATGCTGCTATCCATCCTGATGTGTTTCTATGTATTAAAGCATCTAAATGAAATATACCACCTGCTTGTCATCTATGTTAGAAAAGGACGAGCGACAGTTTGCATTAAATTTTTTTGCAAGGATATTGGTAATGTCATTTGGATAAGAATAGGACTGGAGTCTCCATTATATATAATTCTGAGCAATGTATGGTATTTTTTTTTTTTTTTTTAGTTTTCTAACTAGATAAAGGAATATTTATAATTATCTTTGGCTTCAGAAGCCAGCCTAAGCTCATAAGCCAAAGTTCATGTGCTCCTTTAGTGGACATGATAGAGTTATTCAGTGTTTTTGTATTGCTTTTGATATTATCCTTCAAAGATAGGTTTTGGATGCACTAAATAATAAAAGGCATTTCTTGCTGTTGTTGTACAGTTTTTTATGGTGGAGAACCACCAAGGTGGTTAGCTTACAAATTTCCCATAATAAGTTTTATGCTAGGGACAGCTAGCTCTATATTTTTTTTTTAATATGTGTCTAAGTCCTTACAGATGTTTGCTGCTGTAATAAGGTCAGGGAAGGTATCATAAATGGATTTTGATATTCTATCAAAGAGTAGGTTGAGGCTAGCATGTTTGCAGTTCTTAATATTTAGTAGGTTTACTGTATGAGCTTTTGGGAGTTGAACACAGAAGGTCAAAGGTTTATAGCCAAACTTCACTAGGGTAGGAGATAACAGAGGAGTAGTGTAAGAGGTGACCATATTTGTAAGAATCAGGTCAAGAATGCTGGGCCTTCTATTATGTTCATTTACCAGCTTCTCAATGGATTTTTTATTAAGTCTAGAAAATTTTAGGCATCTTTTACATTGATCCCAGCTTATTGAATGGTAGTAAGCATACCTTTCAAATGTCCAAACTTCTGCAGAATTTCCAGATTTTCACCTCACATTTTTGGTCTGTTTCTCATAAAATTGTGGTTTTATGACAAATTGTTAAAGACTGAAGTCAGAAAATAATGAAAGACATTTGAGTTTCAGATTTCATACCCTTCAGAAAATCCATGCTAGTGCAAAACCTGTTATTCTATTAACTTCCTAAGTTTGTAAGAGAAATATTTAAAATTGTCCCAGTCGGGGGGGGGGGGGCTTTATTCCCCATTATTTTTGGCTTTGTCTAGATTTCTTGATCCAAGAGGCTGAGAAGTATGGTAGTTGTCACTCAAAATAAAGGATCATTTGCTAATAGGGAGATTAATTATACCCCCAATGAGTCTTATGTGGTCATCAGCAGAAAGGAAATGCTGTTGTCACAAGCTAGTAGTTGATAATGAATCTATCTAGAGTGCCCTGTACTTCAATAAGTTCAGTTTGGTCTTCCTGGAAATTATATGTTCCTTTACAAACATGGAGACTCTACCACAATTGCCTCTGGGTCTGGTATAGAGAGAGTACAATTTACATTTAAACCAAGTTTCAGTCACTGCTTAGACATTAATATTTTCCAAATGCAGGAGTGTCTTCAGATCAGGCAATTTACTGTTTAGACTTGTGGCATTAAGAAGAGCCACTTTAATGTGATCCAGTTTTGGGAGTGATATGTTAGTTTTGTTGGAATATGTATTAAATGGACTCTGCCTAAAAAGGCAATAGGGGACGGCATTACATGAGTCATTTGCATCTACATCTTGAATACACGATAAGCTACTTATAGTCAGAGACCAAGTCATAATCCTCTGTATTTTATTTTCACGTACCAGTCATTAATATAATTATATTATTTCTTAACTACCCATGTTGTTAAATTCATTGTAAGTAGTTGGCAGGGCTGTATCACTTTTTTTATCTGTGTCTGCTGTATGTGGCTGATATAAAATTAAGTGTAATCACTTAGAGTGTATTTTTTGTGAGTACGTGTGTTTGCTAATCTTCAATACTGAACAGTGTGTTGACCTGTGAGATTTTTTTTGCTGAACTTGAATTGGGGTTGACAGTAAAGGACACACAGAAACAAGCATTTGTACATAGACATTTTAAGAAAAGGGCATATTCATTTTGCTGATATATGCATTATATAATTTGACCAGTTATGTATTATGTACATGAACTAGTTTGTCTTTGAGTGAGTAACACAGGTGCTGTTCTTGTATTTAAGTTAATAATGTTGCATGCTAGGTAAACCTTAAGGTGTGGCTTTATGGTTTGTCTATTTCTGACCATATTCCTGACAGCCCACTGAACGCTTGATTGTGAAGCTGTAAGTACCCAAGCTTTAGAAGTTCTACAACCTACGCAATATAAAGAACATGGAATGCAATGAGGACATCAGGACTGTGGTCAGAAATAGGTCTGTTGAGTCTGTGCTTACAAAGCTATTACACTGTTTATTTTCCCTTTCCAGGCAGAGTACAGCAGTTACCAAATACCACACATTAGTGAGTTTATTTCACTCCTATTGCCAACTAATTCTTAAGCCACCCTTTCTTGTAATCATCCAAGTTCCCAGTAAACAGACCACCTTTATGAGTGGTGCAAAAAGCATGTAATCCAATGAAACTGTGTCTCTCATAGATTTGAAATTGGATAAAACAGCAGTTTGTAATCATATCCTAGATTACCAATCCTGTTGCTCTTTCTGCTTCACACACCAACCAGTTTAATCAATAGATTTGCTCATAATTTTGAATGAACTTTCTGTGCAATCATTGTTAAAGCAACTCAGCCTGTATGAAGTAAATGTTTATATTATGATAGTACATAGCTCTAAAAATGTCCTTTTAAATTACAAAGTGCCCCTCTTGCCCTCTACCCCCACCCAGCTTCCAGTACCCCTACTCAGTGCTGACTGTTTAGCTGTTAAGTTGCCTAACAGGAACAAATAAAGTACATTTCTGCAGTGATTATTAGACCCAGAAATCAGCAAAATCAGAACTGTTACATCTAATATTCTTGTCATCATATGCATGGTTAAGTCTCAAAGCTATTACGAAAGCGAGTGAATGAGATCTGTATGCTGTTTGAAGTTGTGTCTTTCGGCTTTTCCCAGTTAGGGGTCGCCACAGCGGAACTCCGGTCCGCTAATGATTGGCAGTAGATTTTTACGTGCCGAGTTGCCAGCCCTGACTCACAACCTTCAACGAAGGTATGCCCATTCACACATGTCTCCACATAGAAGACGCTCTAGCTGAGAATCAAACAGGACAACGTCTTACTGTGAGGCGACAATGCTACCGCAGCACCACCACCTCAGTTTGTATGCTGCTTGAAGCAATATAAGAAAAATGGCTGGTGTATAGCATGTTGAATTAACATTCATGCCTGTTATCAGTTAACATGAACAAGAAATAAGTAAGAATCAAGTGAAACTAACTGACCATTGCTGATGTAAAAAGAACTGTGCCTGTGAAGTCTGAACTGTACATAAGCCTAGAATTTTCAGATTTCACAAGAAGTTAGCTGCTGAGCTGAGATAGAACAAGTAATATAAACAGTTTCTGTCTTGTGCTTTTGGGCAATTTTTCAACTTCTTTTGTTAGTTAGAGCATACGTTTCATGAAGGGATGAGATGAGATAAAATGACCAAATGGAGTTCATATTTTTAAGTATCTCAAAAGGTATGCTAGAATCCAGAAATTATGAATAAAACATGATTTTATACAATGGTGCAATGACAAACTGAATTTCAGTAAAAGGTATGTCATGTGGCTCTATTTTCCTTTAAAATAATCCACTAAGCAAGAAAGGTTAGTGCTACACAATGAAATCTATTGAGAACATTAAGTTACATTCATAATGGCTGACACTAAAGATGAGACGTTATGTCCATTAACTGAACGGTAACTGGTTTGTTCCAGATGACTAGCATACTGAGCATTTTACAAGTGATATACAAGAAACCTGACTTAAACCCTGCCATCAATTAATTAATAAGCACCAGATGAATTTTACTTGATTTTGTGGAATCAGAAAAATTAACAAAACGTAATTTCTATTATGGCAAACTAGTAAAAGTACTGACAACCTACTGACCCAACTTCAGAAGTGTATTGTGTACTGTACATGTGAAATAAAAATGATTCAAGTTTTTTTTTCGCCTCACAGTAAGACGTTGTCCTGTTCGATTCTCAGCTAGAGCGTCTTCTGTGGGGAGACATGCATTAATGGGCGCACCTTCATTGAAGGTTGTGCATCAGGGTTGGCAACTCGGCATGTAAAAATCTACTGCCAATCATTAGCGGACGGGAGTTCCGCTGTGGCGAACCCTAACCGGGAAAAGCCGAAAGACACAACAACATGGCTGATACGAGTAATACACTACCAATAGTGACCACATTGGCCTTCTAAGAAAAGAAAACATAAGTAACTTCATATGAGATGTTAGTTTCAGAGATTTCAGGTTTCAGACTTACATTCTGGATGAGGTAATTATGGGTTGTATGTTTTGTAATACCAGGTTTTCTGAACTTCAAGATGTTTGAGACAAGAAATACTATATTATTTGTTCCATTCACTGGGGAAAAACAATGATAAAACATTACAATTCTCTTACATGTGTTATTTCTTATTTTTATCTGTTAAAATAAGATTAAATATGATTCAAATAGTAAAAAAACAATAATAACCCTGAAGGAAGTTCAGAGATGGATAAAAGTATACATTTATACTTTTCTCCATCGCTGAAATTCCTATGGTGTTATTATTGTTTTTTGATTATTAATTTGTCTCAATAAGGCCTCACAGTTTTTCAAATTTTAATGATCCAAATAGTTGCAGAATCACTGGTTCACATTCTCCATAAAGCATTGATTCACTTATTTCTGCTGTAGAAAAAGCCCTACAAAACACAAACAAAAAGTGATTGCAGTTGCTTCATCTGATATTTTCCTGCAATATTCAGATTTGTTTACTGGGCTGGGTTGCATACCAGGGTAATACAGGATACAGATAAGTTCAGAGATGCCACCTGTTGCCCATGTACTAAGAGAAATATGAGGAAAATGGGGCAACAAATTATTAAGAGCTGCAATGAATAAAGACTTGCAAGTAAACACCAAATAAACAGATGCCACACCATGGGTTATAGCACGGTGACTGTAACTGAATCTGACAAGATTAAGATTTTCATTTACCCATAAAGATCTGAATAAAGCTACACCAAGGAAGCATTGTCTCCTGATGTCAGTGGCATATTCCTTCATTACAGATGGCAACCAAGGATTTTGGGGTTCATATTAAAACACACAGTGAAAGCTGAAAATGTCAAAACCACAGAACAGCGATTTCTTTCCTAGGGAAAAAAAAATCGCTGTTCCAACCCCCCCAAAAAAAAAAAACATTAAACACATACAAAAACATACACACATACCCTAACGCTAATTATACCCCTCCCAAAAACAAGTAAACAACTAAATGCACATATGCACGTAACCCAACCATACATCTAACGAAAAAAAACAATAAACATTTTAAAACATATGCACGCACTTACCTTAACCTGCACCCTAACCCTAAGGTCAGTAACTCTCGCACATTTACATAAACAGTTCCAAACACATACACACTTACCTTAACCTTAATCCTATCCCCCCCAAAACAAAAGTAAACAGCTGAAAACACATACACACATAACTCAACCATACATCTAACACAAAATAAAAAACAGTAAACACTTTCATACATATGCACTTACCTTAACCCGCACCCTAACCCTAAGGTCAGTAACTGTTGCACAATCATGCTTGGGAGCTATACCAGACAAGGGACCACACTACACTTCAGAACAGGCAAAACAATGAAACGATCAAGTGACTTCTTTCCCAGGGAAAGAATTCGCTGAACAGCCACTTCGCTGTTTTGCCTGTTTGCCCTACATGTGACGACGAAAAGACATTCGACAAAATGTGTTTTCGTCATTCTAATAGGAACACGGATTTTGGCCTCTAAAGTTGGATGCAGGCAGTCCAAGAATGTGCATTTGTAACACCATATTTGAAAGATATGCTTTTCTCAACATCCCTCTTGGAATTTAATCATCATCATCATCATCAGCCCCTTTTTCCCATTTTCTACATAGGGTCAGGGAATCATGTTAACTGCCACCATCTCTCGATTCAATGCCACACTCCTGCCTTCTTCAACACTCGTGCCTGACTGTCGCACACCTTCTTTCAAACAATCCATCAAACTCTTTGCTGGACATCCTTGTTTCCTCTTACCTTCTTCCTATCTGTCCCAAATCTTCTTCACCAGATTATCTTCTGCTTTTCTGCACATTTGTCCAAGTCACCATAATCTGTTCTGTTTCATCTTTTCTGCAATTGGAGCTACTTTGGCTTCAGGTCTTATGTCCTCATTTCTTTGCCTGTCCCACAGTGTGCATCCTACCACCCTTCTCAGGCACTTCATTTCCATTACCTCTAGCTTCTTCATCTGCTCTGCCTTTACTGCCTAGATTTCTGTACCATACAGTAGTACAGGTCGCACCACTGTCTTGTACACCTTATTTTTCAGCTTCCTTGGCATTCTTCTGTCATAGACTACACCTGATACTCTATGCCCATTGGCTGCAGCCTCTCTGATTCTAGCTTTGACCTCTTCATTTAGACTTCCCTTCTCCTCAACCACTCCTCACAGATACTTGAAGCTATTTACCTGTTCCACTATCTTCCCTTCTATCTCTATTCTCAGCTTATTCTGATTTCCCCAGTTTGCTGCCATTGCCACTGTCTTATCTGTGCTTAGTTTCATCCCATGTGCCTTCTGTTTTGCATTCCACTGCTCTATCATTTGCTGAAGTTCTTGCTCAGAGTCTGCCTGTAATGCCACATCATCTGCATACAGCAATTTTGTTGACCCATCCCCTCTACCCTGTTTGCTAATGGAGTCCATCACCAGTATGAACCGTAGTGGGCTCAGAGGTGAGCTCTGGTGTAGACTCACTCCCACTGGAAACCCCTCTGTGAGGTGAGGCCGAGCACTGTTTGTGCTTGAGTCATTGGGTCCTTGTACATAGCCTGCACTAATTCTACCAATGTTTCTGGGACTTCGAACTACCGCAGTACTGCCCAGATCAGCTTTCTTGGGACCTTGTCATATGCTTTCTCCAAGTCTAGGAATGCCCAGTTGGACTCTTTCCTCATCACTAGCTTCTCCTCAACTATCTGTCTCACTGCAAACATCGGGTCAGTTGTGTTGCATCCTGGTGTGAATCTAAATTGCTTATCTCCCATCTTACATTCTACTCCTCTGTGTATCCATTTATCAATTGCCGTCTCTAGAATTTTCATGCAGTGTGATAGCAGTTTGATTCCTCTGTACTGCCCACAGTTGTGGATGTCCCCTTTGTTCTTGTACACTGGCACGAGTATGCTTATTCTCCAGTCATCTGGGACATGTCTTTCTCTCCACACTGCTGTGAGTACCCTCAAGGTTCATTTTTTCCCCTATCTCCCCCAGCATCTTTATCATATCTGCTGTGACCTCATCTGAGCCTGCTGTTTTCCCTGACTTCATTTTCCTTAGCGCTGTTCTTACTTTTTCTGGGGTGGGCTCCTCTTCTTCTCTCATTGTAGGCTGTTTGTGGGGCAGTACAGCTTCTGTGGGGTTTTCTTCATTCAGAATCTGCTAGAAATACTCCTTCCATCTGCTTTTGATGTCCTGTGGACTGGTGAGCAGGTTGTTGCTGGCATCCGTTATGAAGGGTGTCTGACTATCTTCTTTATTTTTCTGTCTTTGCCTTGCAACCTGATATAGTTTGTACCACCTACTGAGTCACTTTGTAGAAGCTGGCAGAGTGCCTCCGATGCCCTATTCTTTGCTATTGCAACTTTTTTGTTAGCTTCTTTGTTAGCCAACCAATATTTCATCTTAGCCAGGTCAGTCTATCTCCCACTTTTTCCTGCACTCCTTCTTTATTTTGATGACTTTCTGGGCTTCTGCATTCCACCACCAGCTTTCCTTATGTACCTTATTTCCATACGTGGCTCAGCTACATATCTCTCTGTAGTCCTCACACATTCTGTTTTGAGGTGCTGCCATTCTTCTTCAACTCCACCTATTTCCTCCTCTTCTTGGGGTGCTAGAGTCCTGAGTAATTCCTTGAACTGTTGTGATTTCTCTCCAGTCAACTTCCAGATCTTCAGCCTGGTCTCTGTTGACCTTAGAGCCTTCTCTAACCATCGCTTGCAGATGATTGTGGCAACCAGTGGTTTATGCTATGGGCTGACTGTTTCACTGGGGATGATTTTGCAATCATTGATTCTACCCCAGTGCCTTTTCCTCACTAGGACTAAGTCTACCTGAGTTGCATGTTGGCCACTCTTGTATGTGATCTTGTGACTGTCTCTCTTTCTGAACCAAGCCATTTGCTAGACAGAAGTCTAGAATGGCCTCTCCTTCTTTATTCCTGTTTCCCCACCCATGTGGACCCAGGCATTTCTCATATCCTGTTCTGTCTGTCCTGACGTGCATTCAAGTCACCCATTATCAACATCAATTTATGTTGTCCTGCTTTATCTAGTAGGTCCTGCAACTGCTGTCTGAATGCACTCTTTTCCTCACTATCATAACCCTCCTGTGGGGCATATGCTGAGATTATGAATACTGCCCTCTCATTAAACTGGAGTCTGATTGTCATGAGTCTGTCACTAATTCTGATTATATCCCTCACTGCCTTCTGAAGCCTCTCTCTCACCACAATTCCCACATCATTTCTAGCCTATCCCCCTCCTGAGTAGTAGACTCTAAATCCCAAGCCAAGTGGCTTTGCTGCACTGCCCTTCCATCTTGTCTTTTGGATTCATAGGGTGTCCAGCCTCCTCCATATCATCATGGCATCCACTTCCAAGCTGCATCCCGTCAGTCAACCCACATTAAGTGTAACAATTCTTAGTTCATGTTTGGCAGATTTATTGGTTTTACATCCAGCTTTTACTCAGCAGAGCTATCCCAGGTAACCCAGCTGGGTAACTAGACACTGGCCATCCAGTAGTTTATTGACCCAGGACTGCTGGGCTTTATGGCGGGCACACACTAGCCAACAGGGGCATATACACTCCTCCCACCATTACCATGGGACCCTAGAATGGAGTATGCTGGGTCCTCAACCCACTTATCTCCAGTTACTACCCATGCCCATTCGGTGACATTAGTCAACATGACCCAATCACCAAAGCCATATTTTACACAATTAAGTGGCTAACCCTGCCACGGCATGCAGTCTGTGATCCATGTTCTCCTATCTTGAGGATACTGCGCACCACAGTAGATGCCCAAAGCAGTTGGTCTGTACAACTCTTCCCACTATAAGGCACGATATAGAGTCTGTGTTCCTGCCCACAGTTTCATTCATTGGTGAGTTTGAGATGGAAACACTCAGTATGCTTTTTTGGGGGTGGGAGGAACTCACAGAGACACAGGAAGAACATGCAAACTCCAAACAGACATTGGTTGGAGGTCAGTATCGAACCTTGTACCTAGTGCATGGGAGGCAAAGACCTTAACCATTATGCCAAATGGTCTTCCTCTTGGAATTTAATCTGCTCTAGAATTTGTTATCCCTTCCCCACTGGGCAGTTGCCCCAGTCTTTAAAGGCTTAGAGAATGTTGGAGATTATCAATGATATTTTAGGTTCTTGCAAAACAGTTAAACAGTACCATCTAATACTCAGATATTTATCAACCCTACCACTGCTCAATAATTTAACATTTATCTTGGAAAAATGCCAAATTTGTGGCAGTGATATTAAATAGATGAGATGAATCAGGGAATACAGACAGTTACAGCAGTAGTTCAGATCTAAACATCTGCTGATAAACAGTTCCTCCTGAGATTCTTATTGATGCTACAGTATATAACTTAACCTACACGGTGAAAAATTCAAGTTTTTAACACATATTTTATTATTACATATGTTTTTTAAAACTGTTGTTCCTTTAAATGGCAAATTTGTGACTGTTCAGGAAATGACATCATGTATATGGTATACAAAAGTCATTTGGCGCTTTTTTTGTATTGTCTGAAGAAGCTCTTAGTCTTGGCTAGGAGCGAAAATGTTTATATTAAAAAATACGTTCACGTTTATCTGCTTTGGAGTTTTTGGGTTGCCTGCTTCGTTTGTTTTTGCTGGTTGTTCTTTTTCGTTGATTTCTCTGGTTCGTTTTGTCGCAGTATGGCCAGCCCTACAACTCCTGTGTTGTTCGAGTCTAGGAACAGCCCGCAAACTGGCGTTCCTTCTTCTTGTGACTCCAACAATCTTGCTAATCTGTTGTCTAAATTAACGCAACGTTTGGACTCTCTAAATACACGACTGGATTGTTTGGAAAACAGTCGAGCGCCGATGTTACCAAGTACCAATGCGGTGCAACTGAATGGTAACTATGGGAGACCGGATAGTGTCCCAGTCTCTTCCATTCAACCTGGACAAGTTTTTCGTTCATTTAACACCACGGAGGGTGTTAACCCTGTTAACCAGTCTACGGAATTGAGGTTTCCTACCTCACTAAGTCAGGAACAAGCGATGAGTAACCACGGGAGACCGGAAGGTTGCTCCACCTCTTCTATTCAGCCGGGACAGATTCCATGTCCATCTACTGCCTCTGAGGACTTTAATACCAGTGGTGTGCCTGTGGAACAAAGCATATTCAATTTACGGAGACAAGAACAAGTTAATACTCTGTCTGATGCTTTTGAATCGGGCAACCACGCACCGAATGGTGGGAACAGCAATCCTTTAGTCCTGAACAGCCGTCCGGGGTTTATTGGCGAACCCATTTTTGGGCAATGGGTGAGGAATACTGAAAGTTTCTTTTTCGGTTCACCAACTACCATCATTTCGCCGACTTCTGGTTCGGAAACTGCAGGTAACCAAGAAAGTTGTATTACCGCTAATTTAAAACTTCTTGACATCAAAATGCTCAAAATCAAGAAACTCCAATTGGAAGTTTCTTACTTTAGACAGTGCTTAAAGGAAAAGCTTGTACCAAAGGGGTTAAGGAATTCTTTTACCCCTACAAATTTATTTATTGATACTGGGTTTGTTGTTGATTTAACCAACCTGTTCAATAAACAAGGAATGGAACTACTTGAACTCATGGCAAACCATTACGAAAAACAAATCGAAACATTACTAAATGAATCCAACAACTTAAACGAGTTGATTAAGGCAGACATTAATTTTTTGCGGTACAAATATGACTATTCCCGCATTTTTGAAAGTATTGATGGTCTCTTAACTAAATTAAAAACGAATAAGGGTAAAAAACTGGCAAGAGATCGGCTAGCTTATTCTAATGAGCTGGCTTACCCTAACTTAGTTAAACACCTCAATGGGCCTAAAAACCAAAAGGAAAATGAAAATAAAAATCAGGATACCAGGGATAAGAATGCTGAATTTCCTTTGAATACTATTGATGAATTTCATCAGGAATTTGATGATGGGGATGAAGGGCCTTCTTCTCAACAACCGAGAAGAAGTAACAGGATAAAAGCCTCTTACACCAACCAAGGATTCCGGCCCAATTATAAAGGGAATTCAAAACCTTTTTTAGGGCGGAAGAACTTTCATCAACAGAAGAACTTGAAGAAAGTTTAAACGAGGCCTCTCCTACCCCTTTAACCTCACATGAAATTCAGAAGCCTATCATTCTGTCAAATATCAAAGGAGATTTTTTTGTTTACAATTTTTCTGATATAAAAATTGAACAAGACTTGATTGAACTCTTGGCCCTTGGGCTAACTTTTGTTCCTGACCAAAAAATTAGTTTGCCTAAATTATTGATGGATCTCAAATGTTTTGTACGCAGTATGAATTTAAAAGTATTGTTTAATGGTGGAATATGTAATGAAAAACCACCTTTTAAATTGCTTAGTGTGTTTAATCCCCCGCTCCACCCTACTTTACAATCATTTGAGTATGCCTGTGAATTGGATCTTAGATATTTGTTTAAGCAAATAGGATGGTTTGATCCTAATAGTAATATTACCTTTGAGCAAAGGAGCTGTTTGAAAAACTTGTGTAACTCTTCAATCAGAGTTATTAAACCGGATAAGGGTGGGGGCTTGGTTATCCTAGACAAGGCTGACTATGTCTCGAAAATGATTAGAATTTTGGACTCTCCAGCCTATGAGAAGTCTTCTGTGAATGAAACTACAGGTCAATATAATAGAATTAAAGGTTATTTGAGAGATTTATTTATTGAAGGGAAGATAGATATCGATACCTTTGATTACATCAATATATCTTTCCCTAGAGTTCCCATCATGTTTGGTATCCCTAAGATACATAAGAGCTTAGAGGATCCCCCTATGCGTGCACTAGTGGATGGAAGATGTTGCATCACCCACCCCAGTGCTAAGGTGGTCGACCACATTTTATGCAAATATCTAAAAACACTTCCTCAAATTTGTAAAGATTCATGGTCCTTCTTAAAAGCTATTAACACCATTCCGTTTAACCCTTCCTACAACTTCCTGACCATCGATGTGGTTGATTTGTACACCTCTATACCACACTTGGAAGCTTTGGAATGGGTGGAATTAATGTTGATTGACATGAAGGCCCCAAAGGATGAGATTTATGTGGTCACCACCTTACTTGACATCATCTTGTCATCAAACTTTTTCATTTTTAACAACGAGCATTACATCCAGAAAAGGGGTATCGCTATGGGATCACCATGTGGTGGCAGTGTGGCGAACCTAGTGGTGGCCTACTGGGAGAAGAATTTTCTTTTTGAACATCTTCCCTTTAAGGAGACTTCAATATACTACACTAGGTTTTTAGATGACGCCTTCATCCTTCTTGATGGGAACTCTGAAATGGCAACCAACTTAGTGAATTATATGAATGAATCATGTCCTTTTTTAACATTCACTCATAACTTTTCAACATGTGAAGTTGATTATTTAGACGTGAAACTTGTTAAAGACATTCAAAATAATTGTTTTTGTTCTAAAATCTATAGGAAGAATACTTATTGCAATGCCTTCCTTCATTTCTCTAGTAACCACCCTTTGAATCAGAAGAAGTCCATCTTCAAAGGGCAATTAGTGAGAGCAACACGTATGTGTAGCACCCTTGTTGATTTTGAAGAAGAGTGTAATACCCTTAAGGACATGTTTCAAAATAGGGGGTACCCTATTGAGTTTTTGGACAACCTTATAGATGAGGTCTCTTTCAAAAGAAACACAGGGTTTTACCAACCACTCCTACAAGGTATTGTGCGGAAAAATCACCGTAATCATATTGACCTGGAGTTTGTTCTAAGTGAAGATGTAGAAAATCCCCCTCCGATTGAACAGATTTATACAGATCATAGCTCTTGCACCCCTGTTGTGGACTTCAAAAATAGGTTTATTTTAACCTATAATAAACACATTTATAGCATGTGCAATATTGTTAAGAAAAACTGGGAATTCATCACTAATAACAGTTACCTTTTTGACATCTTAGGTGTCTTTCCTGGGTTTACATTTAAGAGAGGTAAAAACTTGAAAGAACTCTTACAAAATGAAAATATACCCTCTGAGGCGCCGAGACAGACTGGCACATTTGCGTGTGGGTTCTGCAACTGGTGTAGGCTTTTAAGAACTGGGAATTCGTTCATGATTAGGGGTGATAAATTCTACATTAGACAGAAGTTTTATTGTGAATCAAAGTCCATTATTTACATTGCGTTTTGTAATTGTTGTCCGGCATTTTATGTCGGAAAGACGGACCGCAGATTGCGGGACCGCGTTTACGAACATAATTATGCCATGAAAAACAAAAAAATGGACAACGCACTTTCTAAGCATGTACTAGATAATACAGGACATAGTTTCTCCTTTATGGGAATTGATGGTGTGAAAGTAGGGGTTAGGGGGGGCCCCCAACCACTTCTTTTAGAATTAAAGGAATTAGAATGGCAGCTGATATTGAATGCCTTTTCCCCACCTGGTCTAAATGACTTGTGTAATATATCTATTATTCTTAAATACAAAAGTTATCTTAGGAACTGATACCACCTTTTTGATTGAAGAAATTCTAAAAATGTAGGGGAAACATTGTATATATATAAAATACCTTGTGACAAATTCCCGTCTGGGATTTATTAGCTTGCTGGTGGTGTTAAGTGTCTTATGTGTATATTTACCATGAGGATAGTTGAGTATGTTTTCCTATAAAGAAAATGCCTAACAGTTTATAAAGAAATTATTTTGGTTTAATTTCTTAAGCATTTTGAATGATCGGGATTGTATGTTTTAAAACATGGTTTTAAATATAGTATTAGGTATTACGTGGAGGTAACATAAAGTGTGGGTTTTACCAATACTAAAAATTAAAAATACAAAAGACCTTGTATGAGGTATCAATATAACTTAACCTACACGGTGAAAAATTCAAGTTTTTAACACATATTTTATTATTACATATGTTTTTTAAAACTGTTGTTCCTTTAAATGGCAAATTTGTGACTGTTCAGGAAATGACATCATGTATATGGTATACAAAAGTCATTTGGCGCTTTTTTTGTATTGTCTGAAGAAGCTCTTAGTCTTGGCTAGGAGCGAAAACGTTTATATTAAAAAATACGTTCACGTTTATCTGCTTTGGAGTTTTTGGGTTGCCTGCTTCGTTTGTTTTTGCTGGTTGTTCTTTTTCATTGATTTCTCTAACCCACATTAAGTGTAACAATTCTTAGTTCATGTTTGGCAGATTTATTGGTTTTACATCCAGCTTTTACTCAGCAGAGCTATCCCAGGTAACCCAGCTGGGTAACTAGACACTGGCCATCCAGTAGTTTATTGACCCAGGACTGCTGGGCTTTATGGCGGGCACACACTAGCCAACAGGGGCATATACACTCCTCCCACCATTACCATGGGACCCTAGAATGGAGTATGCTGGGTCCTCAACCCACTTATCTCCAGTTACTACCCATGCCCATTCGGTGACATTAGTCAACATGACCCAATCACCAAAGCCATATTTTACACAATTAAGTGGCTAACCCTGCCACGGCATGCAGTCTGTGATCCATGTTCTCCTATCTTGAGGATACTGCGCACCACAGTAGATGCCCAAAGCAGTTGGTCTGTACAACTCTTCCCACTATAAGGCACGATATAGAGTCTGTGTTCCTGCCCACAGCTCCAATCATTGGTGAATTTGAGATGGAAACACTCAGCATGTTTTTCGGAGGTGGGAGGAGCTTCACAGAGACACAGGAAGAAGATGCAAACTCCAAACAGGCATTGGTTGGAGGTCAGTATCGAACCTTGTACCTAGTGCATGGGAGGCAAAGACCTTAACCATTATGCCAAATGGTCTTCCTCTTGGAATTTAATCTGCTCTAGAATTTGTTATCCCCTTCCCCCACTGGGCAGTTGCCCCAGTCTTTAAAGGCTTAGAGAATGTTGGAGATTATCAATGATATTTTAGGTTCTTGCAAAACAGTTAAACAGTACCATCTAATACTCAGATATTTATCAACCCTACCACTGCTCAATAATTTAACATTTATCTTGGAAAAATGCCAAATTTGTGGCAGTGATATTAAATAGATGAGATGAATCAGGGAATACAGACAGTTACAGCAGTAGTTCAGATCTAAACATCTGCTGATAAACAGTTCCTCCTGAGATTCTTATTGATGCTACAGTATTTGTTGACACTCATTCTGACCCTTAATGAAATAAATAATTGAGGCAACTCTTAGAGATGGTTGTTGCTTTTTGTGACTATGATCAGCAGTAGGAGAGAACCTTTCTGGTCTTCAAGAATGTGATGAAGACTATAGTGTTGGAGGATGACACTAGTCAATCTGGCATGCTTTCACTATGTTTCGAGTTATTGTACAGCAAGTTATGTTTTATTCACTTTCTGGCAGTGTAAAGCATAAGTCAAAATCATTAAAAACACAAAAACACTCAAAAATGTGTCTCCTGCATCCTTCATGTGGGGGACTTTAACCTCCATACCTTATATTTCTATCTATCGACCCCATGATTGAACAGCATTGGGGAAAAGTAAAAAAGACCATTGTACTGCACCCCTGTCCTGTGCAATACAAGGGCAATGGCTTTTGATGAACTGAGATCAATTATATACAATGAAAAACCAGTAATACAACCTGCACTCATCAGAGTGTATTATAACCATCTGGTAATGCAGCAGTGGTCTTACCAGAGAATCAACAAGAGGCATTTGGATCACGCACTAGGATACATGCCAAGACTTGGGATGGCTATGAGAAGTTTTATGAATACGACAGACATGTCAGTGTGGCATCTGCCGATAAAACACTACAGAATTTTTTTTTTTTTTTTGCAAACCACTACATTAAATTCTGTTAAAACTTTTAAAGCTTTGTGAAATTCTGCCATCACTGCAGAGATTTGATTTAATTGTAAACCACAAGCAAGACAAGGAACATACCACAAAGAACATAAGGAGAATCTAATACATTGGGATCTGAAAGTCTTGCCTATAAGTCCTATAGCCATCTATTTGTTTTGAAAAACAATGGAGTTTCTTAATCATACTGAAAAAATATTTAGAGGTATAGTTGTTAAAAACAAGATACTGTCAGGATAACTATATTACAGGAAAAAAGGTCCATTACTGATTTGTCTGCTATGCTTATAATGGCAACATTTATGAATCACAAGGACCGATGTTCAAATCTAAACATAGCATAATGTATGTATGTTTGTTTGTTGTTGTTAAAGCAAGTATGAAATATGCATATGTTTGTTGTAGCATAGTGCAGTGTGTCTTTAAAATTCTCATAAGATCATGACAACCCTGATTATGTAGTCTCCTATTAGAGAGAATATAAGAAGCACACCTAGGAATTGATATGTGTAAAGTAAGAATGGTGTGTTTTATTTTCGCTAGGAATATTCAAAGAGATTAAACTGATGGGAAAAATGTCATATGTGAAACGTGTGTCATAAACACAGCTCCAGAGATGAAATGCCACTGCATGAGATTCCAGATACACCATGGATAAAACTGCTCCACATTTTTCCAGTTCAAGGACTGTTAATTTGTTAACATTGACGGCTACTTCTTTAAACACTCTTTTTTCCAAATTATTTTTTATTGAATTTATATAGAACAAGAAAATGACTTACTATCTTATTAGAAAACTAAACATACATTATTGGTCAACAACACAAATAACAGTATAAAAATACATAACAAATCAACAAAACAAACTATTTACATGACTGCCTAAAATGATGTGATCGAAAGAAAAAAAAGTCTTCAAAATATAACATAAGATCATACTATATCAGTCATTTCTTTCTAGTATTTCCATCACTTTTTGCCAGGAGTTGTAATAAGAAATGATCTTTTCTGTTCTTTTCCTGATAGTTGTTAATTCCATTTGAGATACAGATAACACAATACTTCTGAGGCCTTTAAAAGTTGGAGATATTCCACTCTTCCAGTTAGATGTAATTGTCTTGCTTGCAATGGCTAGGAGGATCCATAGGAGTGAAAACTTTGCTCTAAGGGCACATTGTGGAATGGATGCATTAAACAGAATTAAACATTTAGATAGCTAAAACTTATCATTTTATCCCAAAATGTTTTAAGCAATTGACAATCAAAAAAATATGTGTTGCCAGTCTGCCTTTAATTTTTCTTTACATCTCCAGGAGACAGTTTCTTTTTTAAACATTAATTCTAGCCTGTGGAGTGTAAGAAAGGACCTATGAAGACATTTCCATACAAATAACTTCCACTAGACTGACAGGAAAGTAAATTTAGTAGAAACAAGTATTAATTATTTTAACCTTTTTCCATGTACAGTATGATTTAGTAAAGTATATCACATATAGGTTCATAGGTTCATAGGTTCATACTAGGCTATCTGCCCTAGGGCATTTATAAGCCTAGCCAGAGTGTGTTTGGCTTTCGCCACCCATTTTAAATTTATTTTGCTATGCCCTTTTTCGAGGTTAGTTTACTGTGCCTCTGTCTAACAGTGACACAGAAGTGATACCCGGGGTAAACCTACGATCTCCCATCCACTCGTCAAGATTCCTCTTGAAGAGAGTCAATGAGGGACTCTGCCTAACCTGGACTGGGATTTTATTCCGGAGTAAAGGGAGCCTCTGGGTTATGAATCTGTCCCTCCAGCATGTCCTATTTATTTCTGTGCTGAGGTTCAAGTCCCTCAAGCACGTAGCTCGATGGGATTTGGATTTTCTAAGGTGCAGCATGTCCATTAATTCCAGGTTGGACATGGCTTTATACGTCAGGCACAGATCGCCTCTAAGCAGGCAGTATGCAACCAAGTAGAGCTGGAGTTTCTTTAACCGGGCAGCATATGGCATTTGTTGGAGCCCTTTGATCCTCTTGGTGAGGTACTTTTGGGGTCTTTCTAGTTGCTGCAGGTGTCTGGTAAGGTACATCTCAAAAGGGGCATTGTACTCAATTATGGGCATGATGACGGATGAGTAAAGAGGCACAATGTCCTCCCCTGATCTAGATGTGAATCCCTTCATGATTAGGTGGACTATATAGAATGTTTTTCTAACCACTATGGCCATGTGGTTGTCAAATGAGAGATTGCTATCAACTTGGGTCCCCAGGTCCCTAATTACTTCTTCCGTACTTAATGGATTACCACCTATGTGGTAATTTGTGGGCACTTTGTTTTTGCCAAAGGGGATGACTATACACTTTTTGACATTTAGCTTGAGGCCATGGCTCTGGCACCAGTTGTCTGTTTCTATGAGACCCTTTTGGATGATGCTTGTGTCAGCTGGAGAGTTGATTATGGCACCCAGTTCACATTTGCAGTCATCTGCGAACTTGGTCAGCCACAGTCCCTCAGAGTTGGCCTGTACCTCCGGGAAATATATACTGAACAAGAGAGGTCCTAGGACTGAGCCTTGTGGGACGCCACTTGTAACTGGTTTGGAGTCTGACATGGCTCCAGCAATTCTAACCATGTGGGTTCTGTCCTTGAGCCAGTTTGCAACCCATCTAGTGACATAGGGGTTTATATTTAAGCTGGATAGCTTATCTATGATGCCCGAGTGGGGTATTGTATCGAAGGCTTTTGCGAGGTCCAGGTAGGCTGTGTGGACCACCTTCCCCTCGTCAATGGCCTTGGTGACTGTTTCAAAGAAATCGACCAGGTTTAAGAGGCAGGATCTGCCCTTAACAAAGCTGAACTGGGTAGGATCCAGTGTCTGTAGGTCCCCAATATCTTTATTTATGAGTTCTATGATGATCCTTTCCATAGCTTTGCAGACCAAGCTAGTCAGGCTTATGAGGCGATAGTTTCCAGGATCCGTTGAGGCACCACCTTTGTGGAGAGTGACCACTGTTGCTGTACGCCACTCTTTGGGTACATATCCTGTAGTAAGGCTGAGATTGAACAGTATCTTTATGTTTGGGTTCAGCTCATCTTGGAGTTCATGTAGGACGCAGCCCGGGACACCGTCTGGTCCCACTGATGCTGTGTTTTATGCTTTGGAGAGGGCGGTTCTTATCTGAGCATCTGAGATGTCAGGGGGGCAGCACGCTGCTGGGATAGATATTTGCTCTTTTGGTGGGGAGGGGTGGAAGAGGTTTGTGCTGAACCTGTCGACCAGGATGTTGGCAATGTCTGTGGGTTCAGTGTATTTTTTGTCATTTTGGACTAATTCTGAGCATATCTGAAAAATCCCACCCAGGTTCCTAACATAACTAAAGAAAGCTTTGTGATTATCTTTAGTGTCCTGTGCAATTTTTCTCTCTAAGCTGGCATTAGATGATTTTATGAGTGTCCGTAGTTTTTTGCTAATACTGATCAGAGATGCCTTCCCTTTTTGGGATTTTGCTCTATCATGTAGTAACTTCCTTCTTCTATTGTATAGTTTGTTTATGGCTGGGGTCCACAAGACAGGACGCCTGCCTTTGGGGGATTGGGTCTTAGTTTTATTTGGGATTGCATGATCCATGCATTCCTGAAGGTGTTCATAGAATGCATTTATAAAGGATTCTGCAGTCTGGGCCGTATTTTCCACAGGCCCGGGGGCTTTGAAGGATTCCACCTCGGTTTTGAGGAGTGTGAAGTTTGCTTTAGAGAAGTTTTTCACTGTAGTTTTCTGGGCAGGAGGTGGGGTCGGGATGTGGATATCCAGTGAGATTAATTTATGGTCTGATCTTACCAGTGAGGGATACACTTCTGGTCTGGAGCATAGAGTCCCCATGTTGATGATGATCAGGTCCAGTATGTTTTCCCCTCTTGTGGGAGTGGTTACAAGTTGTTCCATAGCATAGGAATTTATAAATTCTAGGAACCTTTGGGCTAGGGTGTTGGAGCTAGAGTAATGCTCCCAGTCTATGTTTGGGTAGTTGAAGTCACCCAATATAATGGTGTTTGGAGAGACCTTCATATTTTCCAGTGTTCTCAGGAAGGCTGAGTGGGGTTCCTGGGTTTGGGAGGGTGGTCTGTAGCAGGCTATAAACTGGAAGGCAGTTTTACCCACCGTTAGTTGCACATGGATAGTCTCCAATGCTTCGTGCTGTGCCACCAACCTGGAGGTGTGGGTATCTTTGACGAATATTGATACTCCCCCTCCTTTTGTGGTTTGATCTGAGTTTTGGGGCCGAAAAGCATGGCATGAGGTATAACCTGGTAGTACTGGGGTGCTCTCGGGATCCTTGAACCAGGTTTCTGTTACTGCACAGATATCGATGTTCTCCATTCTAAGGAGAGTTTCGAGTGCATGCATCTTGAGGTTTAGACTTCTGGCATTGAGTAGCATTACTCTTAGTTTCTTATCCCTTGTGATACCTAAGGAGCTGGGTTTGTCTTTTGAGACTTGCCTAAAAAAGGCACTATGGGGGCGGCAAGAGCCTTTGCCAATATCCAAAAGCCCAGGGGTGACAGGTGCAAGCCTTCCCTAGCGAAGCAGCGTGGCTTGTCGAGCATGTCATCCCAGGCTGACAGGCATTGGATCCCCTTTGAATGACACCAATACTTAAGCCAGTTGTTGAAATTGATCATCTTGTCTTCATATTGTGACATCATTCTTGGTGAGGGTAAGATGCTACTCAAGGTCAGGGTCATACCGGCCTGTGCTACATGCTCAGAGAGCTCCTCTATGTCTCTTTTCATGTAGTCCAGGGAGGTACATCTCAGGTCATTCACACCAGCATGGACAATGACTGAGTTATATTTGTACTTGCCTTGGAGTGACCTGAGTGCTTGTGTTATGTGGCGGATCCTAGCACCCGACAGGCAGCTCACCATGACCTTCTCCTTGTTCAGCCTGGTGAGCGGGACGTCAGTGTGCCTGACAATAGAATCACCTATTACAAGTGTATCAGGTGTGTTGCTTAGCCTTAAGGGCTGTGACTGTTCGGCACACTGGCTTTGTGAACTATGTGTTGCACGTGTTTTGTTTTGGGGTAGCAGTTGCTTGGGTGTTTGCTTTGGAGGTCTCTGCTGCTTAGGCAGATTTTTATTTAGAGCCTCCGAGTATGTTTTTGTATGTTTATGTGTTTGGTTTGCTGTCGTGGTAGGTCTATGTGAGACTGGAATTGTAGTGAGTGTGGATACCTTCTCCTCCTGACTGGTTACGCCAGTACTGAGTTGAGAGAGCGTAGCCTCCAGTTTGGCTATATGGTTGCATCTCTCACATATGTTGGAACTTGTTGGGAGGAGGAGAGGGTTGTCTGTGTACATGAGGCAGTTGTAACATTGCCTCAAGATTCCCAGATTCACCAGCTGGACCGGAGAGGAGACTGGCAACTGACCTTTGGACATGCTAGAATAGTATAGGGAACTCCTTTAAAACTGAAAAAAGGGCCAATGGGGAGTAAGGTACTCAAGGGGAGTTTGTGAGGATGTAGTGCTTTTAATTTTTTAGTGCTGACTTATATAATTGAAAACAAAGAATAATGCTCACTACACTCTGTTTGCCTGATAATAAACAAGACTTATAAATTGCAACAAAAAAACAGGCTTAAATAGTGGGAAGTATACTTGCTGTGTTCAATTCAAGTCAGTCACAAAAGGTAACCAAATGTTCCACAAAAAGAAATGAAGCTGTAACACAAACCGCTTTACTTTGCGAACTCTTATTCCAGTAAAAAAGAGTCAAAATCACCATAGAGTGTTCATTCGAACCTACTCATCCACTGGGCAATAGCTTGTAGAAAAACACGCAGCCAGCATGTAAAAATAAATCCAAGCGTCCAGTAGAAACCACGTTTATTAAAATAATTAGAACACAGGGCTAGCGCTTTCAGCGCATCTTCATCAGGCCACTAACAAACAAACATACTAGCATCCCTTTTATAGCAAAATGCTAGAGTCAACTACTGATGTCACATCCTGTTTGCACATACTGAAGTCAACTCTGATGTCACATCCTGTTATACATAAAATATTTAAACTGACATCACTTTTGTAGTAAAACGCTACAAGCAACTCTGATGCCACATCCTACTAAATGTAAAATCTTATAAAATGTTTCAAATTATTTAAAATATATAAAATATATATGCAGACATTTTGTAAACAGTGCACAATAAAAATGTTCTAAAATAACATTTCACCCTACTTTAACTGCTGCTGCATGTAACATTCAAAATGTTTTAAAATAATTTAAGTATCTATGTAACCATCTCATAGACAGTATGCAACAAATAAAATGTTTCACAATTACATACTATCTTCCTATAAATACTGCACTTATATGCATACTAGTAACAAAAATGGCACACATGTTTAGTATTTAATAATAGGCGATATAGTCCCATTTGAAATACTTGTATGTATAAATACATGTTTAAAATAGAGATCAAATTAGTAAACATATTAATATCTGCACATGAGCTATTTAGCATAAATATAACTGTACAAAATGATCATTCAAAAGACTGCATCTAAAATTTGTACAGCGTATGCTTCTAAATATCATAATATCTGTAACAGCAAAAATCATTCAAAACAGATATGTGCACACACAAAAATATTGATAACAGCTGATATTATAAACATAGAAATATATGAGACTAAATGTGTAAAATCAGGTAAAATATGTGTGCTGGATGAAAGAGGAAAACATGGTATATCAGCATCTTTCATAACAATTGGCCCCTAATGAGCCTGCAGAGTAAAATACAGAGACAACGATGGAAACAGAAATGGAAAAATATCAAGTATGAAAATGTTATAAATATAAAAGTAAAACCAGCCAGAGGTTGATAAAGGGTGGCAAAGGGTGAAAAGCTTCAATGAAGTTTCCTAGCTTTAAGTATAGGTTTGATGGAGACTCTGTCATTGAGGCCTGGGTACAAATCAGCCCTAAGCCTGATGATCCATTTGGCCTCTATCTGTTCCGTGGTGTTAAAAATATCTCCTCTTCTACGAGATAGAACATTGTTTTGAATTACTTGAAACAAAAAGCTATGTTGGGTAGATGTATTAATTACATGCCTAGACAGAGCATTTGAAGAACATCTAACTTTGATTTTATATAAGTGTTCCCTAATTCTGTCTTTAAACTTTCTGTCCGTCTTCCCTACAAACGCAGGGCAGTGTACACAGGTTGCCAGGTACACCACATGGCAGGTCTCACAAGTGGCAGAAACTGTGAAATGAAATTCTTGTCCTGTAATAGGATGATTGAATTTATCAGTTTCTTTAATGAATTTGCAATAATTGCATTTTGACATTTTTAGTCATTTTATGATTACTGGTTATATTTATGTCAAGCCTATTTGGACCACATAACATTCTGTGTAAATTCAACTTATTTTTATATGTAAATTTTGGTTCTTGGCTCAATATCTCAGAAATAACTGGATCTGTTAGCAAGATGTCCCAATGTTTCCGATATATGCTTTCAATACTATTTACATCTTGTGTAAAATGTATCGGTATTCTGATAACTCCACTGCTAGTTTTGGTGCTGCTACTATCATCTCGCTTACTAGAGAAGTAGGAAAGGCCCTGCCTTCTCTCAGTTCACCTATGGTACCTAAAGAAGCATCAACTTCTGTTACCATAGTAAGACCTGTCTATAAATTTATTCCTCAAGTCTTCTATGCCTGTTTTAAAGCATGAGTCTTCAGAAAACAGCCTAGATACCCTCATGGCTTGACTTTTAACGATGTTACCAAAGACATGCTTAGGATGCATGCTGCTTCGATGGAGAAAGTTATTTCTATAGCAATCCTTTCGAAAACTCCAGTGTTAAGTATACCATTTGGTAGTTGTTCAACATATACGTCTAAATAGGGTATGACATCTTTGGAATTAACCATAGAAAATCTTAAAAACTGGTGTCTTGATTTATTTTATCATAGAAAGACCTCAATTGTTCTTCATCACCTTTCCAAATAAGGAAGAGGTCATCTACAAACCTAGTGTAGAAAGAAACATTCTGACAAAATTCCTCCATCTGAAATAGAGAAGAAACTTCCCAGTAAGCCATAATGAGGTTGGCGTAGCTATTGGCACAGGAAGTGCCCATAGCTACGCCATCCCTCTGAAGGTATACTTGACCATTAAACAAGAAAATATTATTTGTTAATACAATTTCCATCAATTCCGTGATAACTTCTATCCTTCCTTCGGAGAATGTGCCATCTCTAGTAAGAATCCTACTTATGCTGTTGAGTCCCTCATGATTAGGAATAACAGTAAAAAGAGAGTTGACATCAAGTGTCACAAACAATTTATGCTGGAAACCATCACTCACCGAGGTATTCTCATATAGTTTAATTAGGAATTGTTTAGTATCTTTCAGTATGTGTGTGTACTTGTCCACTATGGGTCTTAATAAGGACTCTAAATAGATGGAAATGTTCGGGTGATCCAGCCCTTTCCTGCAACAATTGGCCTCATAGGTGGATCCAAGCCATTTTGTGAATCTTGGGTATTCCCTGTATAATGGGTATTGTTGGATGTTCCACTACAAGGTATGTGAATAATTCTTGATTAATCTTACCCTCATTTAACATAACATTTAATCTACTAGAAACATCTGATATGATCCTATTCACTCTACTATCATTGATTTTCAAATAAAAGACAGAATCATCCAGCATATTGCACATTTTATCAATATAAAACTCCATATCCATGATAACTACAGGACCACCTTTATCGGTTGGTCTTATCATAATGGTCCTATCATCTTTCAGGCCATTGAGTGCTTTCCTTTGTACTGGTTTCAGATTGCCAAACCATCTTTTTTCTATTATTTGCATCATTTTCATATAATCCTTGCTCAACCAGTTTCGAATAAGCCTCGATAAGTGGGTGGTTGCATGGAGTGTAAGTACTTGGTTTCTAAACGGATGGGGTAAACTAGTGTTGAAAATCAACCTTCATTTGGAGGTTCCAGATAAACATTTTCAAATCAATAATGCTATTTGTGATATCGCTTCTACTAGAGGGAATAAATGTTAGACCTTTCTCCAAGACATACTTTTCTTCTTCCGTTAAAAGCTTACTTGATATGTTCCACACTATTGATTCTTGGTCCCTTGCCAAATCTTTTTAGTGTAGGACCAGCCTGTACTGGTCCTGCTGGTCTCTTTCTGCCTTCCCTGCTCATAGACCGTTCCCTTGCTCCATTGATTGGCGATGGGGAAAGGGACTGATTCAGTACTCATACTATTGAATCTAGTTTTGGCCCATGCTTAGGCTAATTTTATTTTATTCATAATCTTATTAACATTATCATCCTCATTCTCTATATGCTCACATATATCTATCCTTGTATTGGCATCTTCAAATACAGATATATTGTGAACATTACCAGCGGGGAAGAGCATGTATCATTAGTACCATCCTGGTGTATTATTGCTGTGGTAACAATGGTATTTTTCTTACCCCTGTCTGTTTATCTATGACAATAACATTAGAACCATCAGCATTGGTATCTGGCCCATCTCTGGCCAGACCAATATTGGTATTGTCTTTTATTTCATTTTGAAGGCGTGTGTTCTTCCATCCCTTGGCTCCATTCTCCACTCTGGGCCAAGTAAAGACATGGCCTTTTTTAAAATAGTCCATGTCCCTTCTAAGTTTATCACGTTTTGCTGTAACAGTTTTTCTCATAAATGAAAACGCTGTCTAACATTTTGTCAATAGATGCTTCTACCACTGGTCTAGGGTACATGGTAGATAAGCTCTGCTGTTGCTTCTTTTCTCCTCAATGATGTTTCATGGGGTAAGAAATAATTGTTCATTAGCTCCATGTACTTCAGGCTGGTATCTAAGTTTAACTGTTGCCATGAATATAACAAATCTTTATACACAGTACCTGTAGTTGGCATCTTCAGGATCCTTAAACCCCTTGGAACGATTTTGCGAGTAATGCATGCTTCGAAATGTTGCCTCTGCAACTGAAGGCGTTTCAGTTTGAGGAAATCTCCTTCCATTTCTTGTACTAGAGTTTCAAGCCCTCGATAATCTTCTTTGCAACTCTGTTCATCATATGTCTCAGCCAATGGACTGAAAGATAACAGTGGATTAATGTCACTTGTAACAGCATCTTCAAATCTGCTCTTAATGTTAGATGTACCTGACTTGGTACTTCTAAGCATATCAGGATTGTAGGGTAGTTCAACTGTTGAATCTTGACTGCTTCCCTCAGCCATGAGTGTGTGAGCAAAAATAAGTCACGTAGTTTAAAAACAAAGAATAATGCTCACTACACTCTGTTTGCCTGATAATAAACAAGACTTATAAATTGCAACAAAAAAAACAGGCTTAAATAGTGGGAAGTATACTTGCTGTGTTCAATTCAAGTCAGTCACAAAAGGTAACCAAATGTTCCACAAAAAGAAATGAAGCTGTAACACAAACCGCTTTACTTTGCGAACTCTTATTCCAGTAAAAAAGAGTCAAAATCACCATAGAGTGTTCATTCGAACCTACTCATCCACTGGGCAATAGCTTGTAGAAAAACACGCAGCCAGCATGTAAAATAAATCCAAGCGTCCAGTAGAAAACACCCTTATTAAAATAATTAGAACACAGGGCTAGCTTTCAACGAATCTTCATCAGGCCACTAACAAACAAACATACTAGCATCCCTTTTATAGCAAAATGCTAGAGTCAACTACTGATGTCACATCCTGTTTGCACATACTGAAGTCAACTCTGATGTCACATCCTGTTATACATAAAATATTTAAACTGACATCACTTTTGTAGTAAAACGCTACAAGCAACTCTGATGCCACATCCTACTAAATGTAAAATCTTATAAAATGTTTCAAATTATTTAAAATATATAAAATATATATGCAGACATTTTGTAAACAGTGCACAATAAAATGTTCTAAAATAACATTTCACCCTACTTTAACTGCTGCTGCATGTAACATTCAAAATGTTTTAAAATAATTTAAGTATCTATGTAACCATCTCATAGACAGTATGCAACAAATAAAATGTTTCACAATTACATACTATCTTCCTATAAATACTGCACTTATATGCATACTAGTAACAAAAATGGCACACATGTTTAGTATTTAATAATAGGCGATATAGTCCCATTTGAAATACTTGTATGTATAAATACATGTTTAAAATAGAGATCAAATTAGTAAACATATTAATATCTGCACATGAGCTATTTAGCATAAATATAACTGTACAAAAATGATCATTCAAAAGACTGCATCTAAAATTTGTACAGCGTATGCTTCTAAATATCATAATATCTGTAACAGCAAAAATCATTCAAAACAGATATGTGCACACGCAAAAATATTGATAACAGCTGATATTATAAACATAGAAATATATGAGACTAAATGTGTAAAATCAGGTAAAATATGTGTGCTGGATGAAAGAGGAAAACATGGTATATCAGCATCTTTCATAACAATTGGCCCCTAATGAGCCTGACTTATATAATTGCTTTAGTGAGCAAGTGCCAGGCTTTAGAGTGGGAATAGAGTGTTTATTATGAGAGCTAGAGCAGTTCTAAGGGAAAAAGTGCAGAGCAGACTTTGTGGAGCCGAGAATGGTTTAAACCCAATTAAGCGGTGCTGCCCGATGCTGCGCTATGTGCAAAATCACGCAAAGCCGCGCTAAAGCGGGTTTTATACAGGGGGGACTTGAAAGAGCTAGAAATTGGCCCAAAACAATCAATAGACTACCAGATTCTTGTGCTGGGAACACTCCTCCAGGGATAGATAGGCTGCTCTAAGCTCCCCACTCCCACTGGTGAACAAAGAAGCCTCCTTTTATCCAAGAAAGGAAATGGGCAACACAGGAACTTTCCAAAAGTCCAGAATACAGCAAAGCCTACTCTAGGCCAGGAAAGGCGGGAAACAAGGATCATTTTTTTTTTCTTTTTTTGCAAACAAACAGCAGAAAAATGCAATAAATATGTAACACAGGCTAGCGCACTTGAGTGTGTAGCCTCAACAGGTAAATGCAACAAACAGGACAAACTTTAAAAGTGCAGGTGCAAAAACAACTTTAAACAGTTTAAAACAGTTAAAGAAGCAGAACTACTTGCTATTTAGCTAGATCGGACAGTCGCCCAGGTAGTAGCAGGAAAAAAACACTTTTATCAGGTAAGCAGTCACTCTTTTAGCCTCTCTGCTGCTAGCACCAATCTGCAGGACCACGAGGAGCTTGGCTGAGTAGTAACAAGCGCAAAAACCGCGTCAAAGTGGGTTTTATACAGGGGGACATGAAAGAGCTAGAAATTGGCCCAAAATGGCCAATAGACTACCAGATTCTTGTGCTGGGAACACTCCTCCAGGGATAGATAGGCTGCTCTAAGCTCCCCATTCTCACTGGTGAACAAAGAAGCCTCCTTTTATCCAAGAAAGGAAATGGGCAACACAGGAACTTTCCAAAAGTCCAGAATACAGCAAAGCCTGTATTTGGACTACTCTAGGTCAGGAAAGGTGGGAAACAAGGATAATTTTTTTTTGTTTTTTTTCTTTTTTGCATACAAACAGTAAAAAAATACAGTAAATATGTAACACAGGCTAGCGCACTTGAGTGTGTAGCCTCAACAGGTAAATGCAACAAACAGGACAAACTTTAAAAGTGCAGGTGCAAAAACAACTTTAAACAGTTTAAAACAGTTAAAGAAGCAGAACTACTTGCTATTTAGCTAGATCGGAAAGTCGCCCAGGTAGTAGCAGGAAAAAAACACTTTTATCAGGTAAGCAGTCGCTCTTTTAGCCTCTCTGCTGCTAGCACCACTCTGCAGGACCACGAGGAACTTGGCTGAGTAGTAACAAGCGCAAAAACCGCGCCAAAGCGGGTTTTATACAGTGGGGCTTCAAAGAGCTAGAAATTGGCCCAAAACGATCAATAGACTACTAGATTCTTGTGCTGGGAACACTCCTCCAGGGATAGATAGGCTGCTCTAAGCTCCCCACTCCTACTGGTGAACAAAGAAGCCTCCTTTTATCCAAGAAAGGAAATGGGCAACACAGGAACTTTCCAAAAGTCCAGAATACAGCAAAGCCTGTATTTGGACTACTCTAGGCCAGGAAAGGCGGGAAACAAGGATCATTTTTTTTTCTTTTTTGCAAACAAACAGCAGAAAAATGCAATAAATATGTAACACAGGCTAGCGCACTTGAGTGTGTAGCCTCAACAGGTAAATGCAATAAACAGGACAAACTTTAAAAGTGCAGGTGCAAAAACAACTTTAAACAGTTTAAAACAGTTAAAGAAACAGAACTACTTGCTATTTAGCTAGACTGGACAGTCGCCCAGGTAGTAGCAGGAAAAAAACACTTTTATCAGGTAAGCAGTCATTCTTTTAAGCCTCTCTGCTGCTAGCACCACTCTGCAGGACCACGAGGAGCTTGGCTGAGTAGTAACAAGTGCAAAAACTGCGCCAAAGTGGGTTTTATACAGGGGGACTTAAAAGAGCTAGAAATTGGCCCAAAACAGCCAATAGACTACCAGATTCTTGTGCTGGGAACACTCCTCGAGGGATAGATAGGCTGCTCTAAGCTCCCCACTCCCACTGGTGAACAAAGAAGCCTCCCTTTTATCCAAGAAAGGAAATGGGCAACACAGGAACTTTCCAAAAGTCCAGACTACAGCAAAGCTTGTATTTGGACTACTCTAGGTCAGGAAAGGAGGGAAACAAGGATCATTTTTTTGTTTTTTTCTTTTTTGCAAACAAACAACAGAAAAATGCAATAAATATGTAACACAGGCTAGCGCACTTGAGTGTGTAGCCTCAACAGGTAAATGCAACAAACAGGACAAACTTTAAAAGTGCAGGTGCAAAAACAACTTTAAACACTTTAAAACAGTTAAAGAAGCAGAACAACTTGCTATTTAGCTAGATCGACAGTCGCCCAGGTAGGAGCAGGAAAAAAACACTTTTATCAGGTAAGCAGTCGCTCCTTTAGCCTCTCTGCTGCTAGCACCACTCTGCAGGACCACGAGGAGCTTGGCTGAGTAGTAACCTAAACTTCTTCTTTCGGCTTTTCCCGGTTAGGGGTCACCACAGTGGATCACCTTGTCTGCTCATGATTGGCAGTGGAGTTTTATGGTGTCGAGTTACCCAACCTTCCACAGAAGTCACACACACATGCACACATTCACACTTAGGGCCAGTTTAGAGTGTCCAATCAACCTATAGCATGTCTTTGGGATGTGGGAGGAAACCAGGGCACCCGGAGGAAACCCACATAACCACAGGGAGGACATTCAGACTCCGCACAGAAGGCACCCCAATCAAGGATTGAACCGGAAAACCTCTTGCTATGAGGTGGCAACGCTAACTGCTGCACCACCATGGCTGCCCAAAAGGTTCATAGGTTTGTACTAAGCTAACTGCCCTTGCGAGCCATTTTAAGCCTAGCCAATTGTCCCTTGTGAGACTCAAACCCTGCACCTTGTGTTTGCAAGGCAAACACCTTAACCATTAGGCCACCCTCCCAACCCATATGCAATACATTTAGGGATATTTTGTCTAATAGTTGGACTTGTTAACGCTAATCTATTTATAACATATTGCCTTAGATGCTGTATTGCTAGCCACATATTACTGTCCAAGTTGAATTTATTTTTAACTTGTTCCATTGATATACGTTTACCAGTATGTAACAGTTGATGCCAATAGATTAATTCCTTTTCTTTAAAACCTTTGATTATAAGCACATCAAAAGAGTTCATACAATCATGGGTACAGGCAATAAGGTATAACAAAAATATCCATGCCTTAATATCTGGATTCTTATTTAGATAATTATTGTATAATGCTAATGTATCTGTTATACATTTGGAAGTTATATATTTCTTTTTATCAAAGACTGTATATTCTCTTACCATCCTGAGAATATTATTGAATACCAAACTGCATGCATTGCAGTGATACTGATTGACTTGATTTTAACCAGATGCTTTCATGTATTTGTTTCCATCTAGCTGAATAAGAGGTATTCAACCACAAGGGTAATGTCTTTATGACAGATGATAATACATAACTCTCCATATCTGGAGATTTATACTGCCTGCTTCCCAATCATTCAAGTGATGGTTAATAGCTATTTTGAATTGACTATGATACCATAAAAATTAGCATTAATTTGTTAAACTGATTTATATATTGTTTAGAGGAGGAATAGAAAATACTTGTATAAAATATTGTTTTGGGAAAATAATCATTTTAGTTATGTAGAATATGTTCTCTATTGTAAAAAAGGATCTGTTCCATTTCTGTATGAGACTGTTTATATAATCAAAAATGTTGTTATAATTAGTAGTAAATGTCTCACTTATATCTTTAGTTAATATAACCCCTAAGTATTTGATTTTTCTGTCAGGGGAAATATATTCAAAAAATTTCTTATTTAAATTCCTTTTGTTAGAGTTCATTAACAACAATTTTGTTTTGTTTTCATTACATCTGAGACCAGAAAGAAACTGAAAGTAATCAACTGATTTCATTAAAGCAGATAGTGAATTAACACTGTCATTTACAGTTAGCACAATGTCATCAGCAAACAGCTATATCTTTATTTCTAGTTTATTCCCATACCCTTAGTCTTTGAATTCATTCTAATATAATATAGAAGGTGTATATTAGCAAACCAAACAACAAAGGAGCTAAAGGGCATCCTTGCTTTGTGCCCTTAGTAATTGATATTGAAGTAGAAAAACATGACCCAGTCTTGACATAAGCTAAAGATTTCTCATATAAATGATTTTATTAACTGAGTAAACTTATGTAAGCAGACATATTTTTCTACAGCTAGGATTAGATAATTCCTATAAACTGAATCAAAAGCATTGTTTATGTAATCCTCAATCGGGGCATATTTCTCTTTGTTAGATTTATATAGTCAATCAAAGAAATTATTATTTTAATGTTATCATAGGTGTTCCTGTCCTTTATGAACCCTGTTTGATCTTCATCTATTAATAAAGGAAGCAACTGCTTAATTCTATTTGCATGAATTGCCATGAACAGTTTGTAATCAACATTCAAAAGTGATATAGGTATGTAAGAGAAACATTCTTTAGCACTTTTTTCAGATTTCAAAATGTGGAGGTATATCTATGCTTTCCTTAACTAAATTGAACACCCTTAACAAAAAAAGTATAGCTTCCTTAAGGTAAAAGTTTAAACATTTCTGGAATAATATTATCTATACCAAGTGCTTTGTTAAGCTTTAGTTTATTAATTTTGGATTTGAGGTCAGTCATTGTTACTTGTTTCTCAACGACCTTGATATGCTGAACCTGCTATTTAATTTTTATGTTTGTCTTAAGAAATTAACTTATTATATTTTGTGTTCTAGTTCTGCACTTGTGAGTTAATATTATGATAATGCATTTTAAATACTTCCAATATTCCCTCTAAATCTGACACTTTCTTCCTGGAGCCGGATATATATACTTCCCTTATCTGATTTGATTTTATTATTTTTTAGTTCTGTTTGCTATTCTCCTCTGAGTTCTAGGATTCGTTGAGTAAGAAACAAGTCTAATCTTCTCTAGATCAGTCATATTTTTGTGATGTAAAATGGACAGTCCAGTGGTGCAGTGGTAGCATTGTCACCTCACAACAAGAGGTTCTCCATTTCGATTCTCACTTGGAGTGCCTTCTGTGCAGATTCTGCATGTCCTCTCCGTGTTCATGTGGGTTTTCTTCCAGGCACTCCGGTTTCCTCCCACATTACAAAGACATGTGTCTGGAGCATTTCTCCCCGGGCCTATGCTGAAAATTGGCTTTGTTCTAAGTCGGACTTTCCTGATAAACAAATGTTAAATAAATAAATAAAACATTCTAAATATGCTTTATTCTTTTCTTCCAGTTCATTAGGTAAGTGATGCATCCATTTTTGAATATTAACTTTTAACTTGTCAGTGTTTGCTTGCAGTTCCACTAAATATTATACCATGCTAAAGTTTTGCCATACAAATAAGACTTCAGTGAGTCCCATATATATAAAATTCCATAAAATCTTTTAAATTTGTTATATAAGATGGTATTCTAGTGATAGATATATTTTGTCTTGTATGCACTTCTAAGTCAAATGTAAGTGTGTTGTGGTCTGACAAGGGACACAAAATTACTTTAACTTTTTCTAGCTTTGTAATTAATTTTCTTGATATGTATACTCTATCAATTCTGGAATAAGAACCATGCTGATGTGAATAAAATGTGTAAAATAATGAGTCTGAACCAGCATATACATTAATATCTACTAGATTAAACATGTCAATAAATTCCGTCAGTTCCTTTGATGATGCAGTTTTCCTATGTGTGCTTATAGCATTGGTATCACTATCATTCATTATGCAGTTAAAATCTCCAGCTAGTATTATATTTCCTTTAGAGTATTGTATGACAGCTTTAATCTGTTGCTTAACTACCATGGCTCCTAATCCAGTAATCTAGTATGGATTCTCTAATGTATATATTTTCCCACTTATCTCTAAAGTTACGAAACAAAGCATTCCTGATCTGTCTTGATAAGTTTTTATAAGTTTAGGCATTATAACTGAGTTCTTCCATAAAATCATTACTCCTTGTCTTTTGTTTATAATGTGAGCTTACTAAAACTGTATAGTTATTATTAATGAATTTATTTAAGTCTACTTGTAAAATATGCATCTCCTGTGAAAATATAATCTGTAGATTATAAATGTTTAAATATTTAATCAAGCTTTCCCTTTTACTACAATTGTTTAACCCATTTACATTAATGGAAATACATTTCATAGCTAAACTCTTATTTACAGATTTTCTAAATGTGTGTGTGTGTGTGTGTGTGTGTGTGTGTGTGTGTGTGTGTGTGTGTGTGTGTGTGTGTGTGTGTGTGTGTGTGTGATATTACCAGAGAGAAGGGAAAAATATATAAAAACTTGAGGAAATGACTTGAGTAATTGTGATATGACAATATTTTCAATGTATATAGGCACCCAAAAATGAAGAAAAAAGAAATAAAACATTAAATATTGAGTTAAAAACAGTCTATACAATCAATCTGGAAAAAGGAATCCATACACTTGAACTGTCAAGCCATTCAAGTACGCCCTCTAAAGCCCCTATCCAAGTCATCCCTAAGTCTGACTGTCTAATAACATTACTTTTAACAGAAAGCAACCAATCATTATTATTATTATGATCTATCTATCTAATGTGGGTACCACCACTGAAATTACTACTTATAAGCTCTAATATGCAGTGACTAAAATAATAAAAATCTAACTATTTCACTATTCATGTCTAATAAACATCAGAAAATAACAGTTCTTTCATGCATTCTGGTATTGTAATTTAATACCAAAAAAATGTTACTGATTAAATAAGCTATATACATAAAAAAGAGCAGTCAAATAACTTTCAAAAAAACTGTAAATCCAATTAGATTAAAATAGTGTGTGTATCACTTTAAATAGGTAGACAGCATGAACAGCTCAAGTTTGACCTTTAGCAAGTGTGGTTACATCATGTCTGAGCTGTTTAGTTTAGTTTTGAACCAACCGAACTTCCATGAAGGGCTTAAAGCAGTGAAATTACTCGCGCTCAAGATAAGGATTAGGGGGGGGCGTGGCCAAGGATGAACACAGGATAGCAGCAGATTTCTTTAGCTCCACCAATTTCATTACACTGATAGGAATTAATTACTTAAAAAAATAATTTTTGAAGTAATTTTCTTTCTAAATATGTTTGTTTTATATAGTTCTTGAACTATATCTAAAAAAGAAAGGAAATTTTAACAATATTCCTGTCAGAAATCACTTTGGAAATTTTCCTGTCAGTTTATCAGTCTGAAATGAGTTCCAGTAAGACAAATTCTCAAGACTCCAGCATCAAGAAAGAACTTCAGTCTCTGATAACTATAATCCAGCAACTTACTGCTAAGATGGATAAAATGGATACTAAAATTGATACCTTCATAGAAGAAACTACAAAACAAATAGACTTGTTACATATAGACCTGCAACAACAGAAGATCCAGATGACAGGCATAGAAGAAGCTGTGAATGACATGGAAAATAGAATCCAAGAAGAGGAAATCAACATTGAGTTTCTGATGAAACAAAATGCACATTTACAAACAAAGCTGGATGACCTGGAAAATAGATCTAGGCGCAATAACATTAGGATTTTTGGACTGCCAGAAAATATTGAAGGTAACAATATTACTTCTTTTTTAACAACATGGCTCCCTAAAACTTTAGACTTACCAGAAGCATTCTCTTTTGGTATCGAAAGAGCACATAGATCTATAGCTAATACTAACTCTAACAAAAACTATCCTAGATCAGTTATAGTTAGATTTCTATCATCTTTTGATAAAGAGATGGTTCTTAAATCTGCTTGGGCTAAAGCTCCTGTTAAGATTAATGAGACAACTGTGCATTTTGACAATGACTATTCTTCCTTGGTAATAGCTAAAAGAAAAGTTTTTCTGCCACTAATAAGGGAGCTTAAAAAAGCTCAGTTTAAAACATACCTTCTGTTTCCTGCCAAGCTAAAAATCTTCCTTCCTGATGGTCCTAAAATTTTTGATGACTTAGACTCTGCTTTACTGTTTATCAAAAAATAAGATTTTGGATAAAATAGAGGAAATGGAATGGGCTAGTCCTTCATTAAAGAGACTGGCAACTGAAACTTCGTGGAAGACTTCAGAGAAGAAGAAGAGACTAAAAAACAAATGATTTGTTCTATGTTTTTTTTTTCTTTTTTTTCTCTCATCATTTTACTTCATTATTAATCCTTTTAAATATAGTTCCTGCATTTCCAGAAAGCCAAAAATATTCTGAAAAAGATTTAATCAAAGTTATTCTCTGTGTGCAAAGAAATATTTTGTTTCATAACCAGTCAAAATATCTGAGGAACTAATAACAAGCTATTATTCAATTTGTTTCTCTTTCTGAAAAAGAGAAGTAAGGTCAGTAATTTGATACATTTTTTTTCTTTTTTTCTCCTTTTCTTCTTTTCTTTGTTTAAACAATGACATTCTATTTAGATTATGTAGTGGGTAAAGGGTGGGGAGGGCAGGAGAGAAGAGTAATGAAAATATGATAAATGGAATAATAACATATTTATTCCTTGTAAAAGTTTATATGTTCTTCAAATGCTATTCCTAATTATACTTTCTTGATTATACTGCTTATGCTTGTTTGTAAATAATCTGTCATGCTTTAACTAATAATAATTAGAACTAAATAATAGTAAATAATATGTTTTATTTTTAACTCTATTAATATAAACAGTAAGTAATATTCCATTGTATATACTTCTTATAGCTTTCTCTTACATTTTTTTATTTCTGCTTTACACCCTTTTATTTTCTACTCTCTTTTTCTTTTCTTTATTCTTTCTCTTTATTTTTTTCATATTAATATATAGAAATGCTTTTGATCATATAGACACAGTAAATAATAAGATTTGCATAAAAATTGAGTTGGGACAAAAATATTGAGTTTTATTACTTATTAATAACTTTGGGCTTAATTTCACTTACATAGAGGCTGTAATAACCTGTAAAATACATCGCAAAGGTTTTGTCATGTTTAGATGCATTTACACTGCTAAATGAATGTTTGTCACTAGTTTTTAACAAGTTTCCCGCCAAAATGTTAAGGGAGACAATCTGGGATGTGGGCTACCTCATGAACAGTGTTCTCGAGTTGCTTTAAAAGCTTCAACTCTCAGAATTCTCACAGAGAAGCTGAAAGCAGTCAATATGACCTTTCACCCAGATATCACACTGACACATCACAGATTCAGGAAGAACACTCTACCAGGAAGTAGAACTGATGCAAATGCGACTATGTGAAGGAAAATGAACTCTTTAACATTTAAATGTGAGTTATTTTATATAATTACTTAAATATCTATGTTATGATTCATAAAATATGTCAGTTATAATGATTTTAAATGATGCAGTTTCTTGTAGTAAGTAAATGTCTTATTTTAGAAGGCATAGAAAATGAAACATTTATTCAAGTGTTTTTGAAAATCTACTTGACTGCAGCATACTAATCTGTGTTAAAACTTATGTTCCAAACATATACATTACTATAACTCATTTAATTCATCTGATTGACAAGCATAAATAACTTTATAACTCTATTCTGGAAGAAATTGTCATGTGATATATTTTAAAGCAGTAGTATAGACATACAAAATACAGATCGCTTTTTTTACAATAATGCAAGTGTTTCTGAGAATTTGCATAACTATGCAGTATGATTTATAACAATTTCTATAAATATAATATTTTATTCTATTGACAATAATGAGTATGAGTAAAATGCTCATATACAAGCAATTCAAGGTTTTTGAAGCTGTTGACTGCATTTACATGACAGAAAATAGATGCATCTTAATATATGTAATGTCTGAACCATATTAGCCAAAGTTTTTGATTTAAATGAATGTTAGAACTTATTTTTACATACTTTGAATAAATTAATATGTAAATATGCCTTCTTTTTTTTTTTTTTTCTCTCTCTCTTTCTTTCACTCTCTCCCTCTTTCACGTCTTTTATTTCTCTCTCCTCTTGGTTCCTAATATCAAGATTATTTGAATGCTATTTGAATACAAGTGTATTATATTACATAGATGTATATAGTAGTATGAATAGTTTTTAAAAAAAAAAAAAAAGTTTATTTTAGTTTATATGATGCTGTTTTATCAAATGTGTAGTCTTGTCTTGCTAGATAATTGAATTGAAAGCTGTTAATTTAAGTTAAATATAACCAGTATTAAATTGATAAGGTGGTAGCTGAGGTACTGCTGCTTAGGGTAGGGGTTAACTTGAGTGGTAATTACTACTCTAAGTTGGAGTTTTTAACTCCAGGCTGGATGCAAGGTTTAATCCTTACATTATTTTCACTTGTTCATTGTTATATGTATATAGTTTTGACATCCACAATATATTTTGTACACTCATTGTCACTACAAACAAAATTGAATCCTATACAAAATCCCATAAGAGATTCAATAAATACAGCTATATTTAAAGGTACACCTAAAGGAGGAGATGTAACATTACTTATGTTGTTATTTGTTATTTTGATCATAAGATTCTTAAGTTTTAAAAATGCCAAATGACATCTTTAAAAGGAATTTCTTTAAACATTAATGGATTGAATAATCCGTGTAAAAGGGCAAGCCTAGTAAGATACATTAATTTACATAAGGCCAACTTAGTCTTCCTGCAAGAAACCCATCTCTTGAAAAAAGATATTGATAAACTAGCCACAAACAAATATACAGTATTGGTTAGTTCAGAGCACACTCAGAAAAAAAGAGGAGTGGCTATTTTATGGAATAAAAGTATGCCCATTCCTAAAACCATTAAGTCTTATCAGGATGACAAAGGAATGTTTTGTATGGTTACAATACAAATTAATGGGAAGACGTACACTTTAATTAATGTATATTGGATACCTGGAATTGGTATTAATACAGTGAAACATCATCTTGATAAGATCATATCATTCTCTATAGGAGATATTATTTTAGCTGGTGATTTTAATTGTATACTACATGAAAGTGATACTACCACTATAGGAAAAAGAAGAATCACATCTAATGCAAAACATTTAAATGATTTTGCTAATTCTTATCATTTGAATGATATTAATAATCAGATAGATTCAAAATCATTACCATACACCTTTTTTCTAACAGATACAAAACTTATTCAAAAATAGATAGGGTCTTTATTTCTAACCAGATGGTAACAGATTTAATTAATTCCAAAATCATTTCATGTCCTATATCTGATCATAATTCAATTGTTTTTGAATTCATGATAAAAATACTCATAATGTTCAGATCAAAAGGATACCAGCATACTTAACTCAACTAAAGACTATAAAGAATATATACTTTCAGAAGTAAAACATTTTTTAGACATAAATAATACTCCTGAAGTCTCCATTCTCTATGTTTGGGATGCCTTAAAATCATATCTATATGGACAAAGTATCAGATGGTATAATAATAAAAGGAAATCTTGGGATAAGGAGTTGTTAGATATTCAAAGTAAATTAGACTCTTATAAACATAATAATAAAGAAAATATTATGGACAAGAAAGTTATTGAAGAAATAAACAAACTAAATGAGAAATACAAAGAAATTTTAACTCATAAAGTTAAAATAATCTTAGAGAAATACAAGTTTTTGTCTTATTCAATAAGCCCCAAATACTTACATAGACTTAAAAATAAAACAAAAAGGTTGAATAAACAAAACCATATCAAAGAAATCTTTTCTCTAAGGAAAAAGAAGAATGTTTCTAGTATACCAGAAATACTAGATGAATTTAGAAATCACTTTCACAAAATTAACCATAATAACATTAACATGGAACCTAAAGATAAAATAAAGGAGTTTATAACCACAAACATGAATAAAAAGCTTAATAAACAACAGATTAAACTATTGGACAAAAGTATTTCATATACAGAGGTTATTACACAAATAAATAAGCTTAAATCAAACAAAGCACCGGGTAATGATGGTATTATACCAGAGATATATAAAATCCTTTCTAAAAGTACATATTCATTAATACATAAGGTTTTTATTTTGGCCCAAACTGAGTTAATAACCCCCATCTTGGCAATATACATTTATTTCGCCAATTTTAAAACCTAATAAAGATCCAACTAGATGTACTTCATATCGGCCCATCTCATTACTTAATGTTGATTATAAAATGTTTATGAGTATTTTTGCTGATAGATTGAAGACAATCATCCCGGCATTATAGATATAGATCAGACAGGCTTCATTGTAAATAGAAATACTTTTGATAATATAAGAAGAACTTTAACATTAATTGATTTTGCAAATAGGAAAAAGAAAGATTTAACACTTATTAGTCTTGATATAAGTTCAGCATTTGATTCAGTAAGTTGGGACTATCTATTTACCTTACTGAAGTGCACAAACTTCTCAGATGCATTTGTAAATCTAATTGAGCATTTATACAAAGGAACATTGGCTTATATTAAGGTAGGAACATATGTTTCACAAAAAATACCCATTTTAAAGGTACAAAACAAGGATGTCCACTTTCTCCATTATTATTCACTTTAGTAATGGAGCCTTGGGCTAATTTGATCAGAAACAGTACTGACATAGAGGGTTTTGAAATAGATGAAAATACAACATCCAAAATTCAACTTTTTGCAGATGATGTTCTAATTACATCAGCAGGATCTAATTCTTCTATGCAGTCTCTATTTGATAAAATGATGAAGTTTAAAAGTATTTCTGGTTTAATATTCAATGAAGAAAAAACTAAAATACTACCTATATATACACGAAAAAATATTCTCATTAGTGATTTTACTAAATATGTACCCAATTCAGGTCAGATAACTTATTTAGGTATAATACTATCTAAAGATATTAAATCTATTATATATAATAATTATAATACCTGTTTTCTTAATATACAAAATCTTTTTAATACCTGGAATAATATGTTTTTACTATGGAGGAGAGACTTACAATTATTAAAATGATAATATTCCCCAAGATTTTATACTTAATACAATCAATAATACTTCCACCTACAAAAATAATTATCAAAAAAACTGAATACACTAATGTTAAATTTCCTATGGGCACCTAATAGACCTAGGATTGCATTAAAGAAACATACTAATAGCTGGTCTCAAGGGGGTATTTCTTTTCCAGACTTTAATTTATATACTATCTCTTCTATTGTAAAAGTTATTACTTTATTAATAGATCAGTCATATGTCGCAAAATGGAAAGATTATTGGGAGCTAATTAGTATGCACTTCATGAAAATCTCCTTAACACATAAAAATATGATTGTAAATAACTCCATGTTATGGTTACTAAAGGAATTTTGTACTTCACCTATTACACCTAAACATATGGTTTGATACCCATTAAATATTATTATTAGCTATCGTAACTTTATATTCATGCACCCTAAGTATAGGGAATGAAATTTTATTATATTCCTATAATGTATACTCAGGGTATGCTTTTGTCATCTACTTCTGAAGGAACTCATTTAGCTATAGATAATGATCTAAAGTACTGGTATCAGTTGATATCTGATAATAAAGTTAAAAATCTAGATTTCTTAAAACAAGAATTTGATCTAAGAGAAACTTGCTGGTTAGAGGTTCAGACCTTTAGACAACATCTCATTAATAAAATAGATCTAATGTCTATAACAGTTAAAGAATCTATTCCAACACTGATTGATTACTTGATATTAAATTTGCAACATAAAGTTTCTGATAAAGGTAAACTTTCATACATACATAAAATTATCAGACAAGAAACTTTTTACAGTGTAGATACATACTGGAATTATTTCACTTCTATTAATGGGGACCCATCAAATCAACAAGATAAACAATATATATTGGAATCTGCCTATAGAACTACATCTTCCATTGTCTGGAGACTTTATACATGGAAATGTTTATATAGATCTTTTTATACACCTTTGATGATGAATAAAATAAATAATAAAGATAATCTATGTAAGAGATGTAATGTAGAAATTAATGCTGACTGGGCTCATATGTTTTATGACTGTATAAAATTGAAAGAATACTGGAAGTCAATTAATGAATTTTTGCAGGCTCTTTTTACAGATAATTTCATTATTTCTAAATCTCTTATATTATTCAACACACCTGTACCTCAAAGAGTTAAAAAGGTTAAGCTTCCCTTGTTATGGTCTATTCTAGCAGTGGCTAGGAAAATAATAACCAGAAATTGGATTTCAGATACACCTCCTTCGTTCAATGAATTTAAAATGTTATGAATATAGTGTGCCATATGGAAATAAACACAATTAGGTCAAGAACAACTAGAAAAACATCTTATTATATTGTATGGGATAATTTACAAAATTTGTTAAAAAAATCCTAATTTCAATAGCATGGTATTTTAGTTTAATTAATTGATCTGATTGTAGTGGATGTCTTTGTAAATACTTTAGTTGTTTTGTTGAATGTTATAATCATATCTATTTTTAATTACTTGTATAAAATTGTTATGATATTTTTCTTGTATGTTAAAACAATAAACCTGTTTTGAAAAAAAAAGATAAGGATTAGGAAAAGCAGTTAAAGTGTTTTAGCTTACAATCTTGGTGGGAAACTGAGAGAGAAAACTAAGTAAACAGTTTTAATGCTTCAAAATTACCTCTTGAGCTTGTGAAGTGAGTAACAGTAATCTCCTTCATTTCGCAATTGTATATATAACTCAGCTAAGAATTTAATGTAAATAAAACATTCAAAAGAATAGAATCCAATACTAAACTCAAATAAATACAGATATCAAAAGGACTAGTTAAACACATATATTTTTAGTATAGATCCTAATATAAAATCTATTTTGCAAAGTGTTAATAAAATCATTTCATTTCATTTTCACATCATAAAGCAGTAATATACTTTAACATCTAAGTAAATGTTACTCATAACCATTAAATCCACCGCAGAAGATGTAAATGTAAAAATTCACTGGATTAAGCCAAATAATTTATCTTTTGCAGTATTTAGTCATGGTGCCACAATATAGCAGTGAGTGCAGTGTATTATTTCATACCAAATGAATCAGGTTGACTTTAGATAGTAACTTCTCATTTAGGTAACACATAGAAAAACTTTGAAGGTGCTAAACAATGTACATTTATAATTATTAAATTGTTTTATATTGATTTTAGATTATTGAAAAGGTACCATATGCATTTCTTTAGTAGCTGTTACTGTAAGTCAAGTATTTTGTTGTATAATGTTATATTATGAATGATTTAGCAAAAAACAAAAGCAAATAATCAGAAATAGAGAGAAATACAATGCTTTTACCTTTTTTCCTTATTGATGAAATTTATTTTAAGTAGATTGGAATGTAAAACAGTTGCTAATGTAAATACAAACAAAAGAAATATTAGTTAAGAAATGATTTATCTTTGTCTTTTCTTTTTTCTGTCCACTAATTTCCAGTTGTTTTTTCCTGCTTGATGCTTAAGTGAAAAACCACTACAATCCATTTCTTCTGATTCATCTACACTATTGTTATTTAGTAGATATGAAACAGCAGAGTCTAATGCACCAAAGGTTTTGGTACCACCAAGAAAGAATACTTTAAGTCTTGCAGAAAACAAAAGATGAACTTTAAAGTGTTTCTTTTTCAGTTCCTTAATTAATGGTAAACATTCCTTTCTTCTTCTAATCACTACAGATGAATAGTTATTATCAAATCTTATGATGTTGCCATTAAACTTAACTGGAGTTAGTCCATGCTGTTTTTAATACCAATTTCTTGACTTGGGAGGAGAGAAAACATACAATTATAGATTTTGGATTACAGTTTACCTTTTTAGAAGATGAAGACGTTGCCAGTGACCTATGGGCTCCTTCAATGCCATAACAAAGGGACTCCTGTGCATTTAAGATATTAGGTAGCCAAGATGTGAGGAAATTTTTCATGTTGTCCCCCTCTGTTTTTTCTGGCAAGCCATATATACAAAGAATGTTCCTTCTTGATCTATTTTCTAGATCATCAATTTTACTGAGCAAATAAGTGTTTTGTTTTAAAAGAAATTCCAATTGAAACTCTTGTTCAGTAACTTTGCCCTCTTGGTCATTTAACGTGTTTTCCACACTGGCAATCTGGGTATTATGTTGAATTATCATTTCTTTCAGCAGTTCCATTTGCTCTGTACTCTCCTGTTTAAAAGAATCCAGCTTACTGCCCATTTTTTTTCAATTTTTTTAGCTAAATCATTCATAGAAGAAAGCAAACCTTGTATTTCCGTCTTCATTGATTGGTCCTACACACTGTCCTTGGAGTAAGTCATTCTGAGTAATTGACAGTGTCCTTTCTGAGAAGATTTTGACAAAAAAATTCAGCATATAAAAAAAAGATATTCCAGTATAGTCTTCCAGGAACTTTAAGAAATATAAATCTGTGGGTTTAATAGATCAACTGGTCCCAGTTTTTAATTTTTTTTGCCAGAAATGCATATTTGGTAGCACAGCTAAAAGAAAGTGCTGTTAACCATCCAGCATCTTGGCCATGGCCCCCTTTAAACACTCTTGAAGTCAATTTTGGCATTCTTAACATGCTCTTTATATATAAAGGTCTGTTGGTTGTAAGATAAATGTTTTTGTTTTGCAACAGTAACTCCAACACATCACATCTTTACCAAGATCTCCTCTATCTAGTGAATGATTCAGACAAACATGAAAAAACACAATGAGAAAATGTGTTGTCAAATAAAAGCCAGATATTATCAAGCAGTTATTGAGTATAAAAACATTCTGCTTCTGCCTCTGGGGCTTTAACCTTCAAAATTAGTGATGAAAAGGAGAATAAAAAAAAAGTTGACAGCATTATCTGTCCTTCTTCAGTCAGAACCAGCTGTGACTACAGCTTCATTTGCTAGAGACTCTAGATTAACTAGTTATGGTAGAGGTATTAACCCCTAACCTGTAATACAGCTTAGCACAATATATATATATATATATATATATATATATATATATATATATATATATATATATATATATAAAAGATGTAAAGAATATAACTGAAACAAGTGAGATGAGATGGATCATCAGAATGAGGGCGAACAAGGATAATGGACTAAATTATAAATTATCTATTAAACCTGTACTAAAAGCAAGACCCAGAAGGAAAAGATAAATATTGAGACTGTCTACTATAAATATGGGTCTAAAATCGCGAACGCTCTAAACAGCAAAAATGCCGGAACTTGAACTCCTTATTGTTGGGGGCTGTGCGCCACATACCCCCACTAAATATATATTCCAGCTCCGAGATCGCACTACAGTGAGGAACAGGCAAATATTCCAATATTCACTGTACTACAATCTCAATAACGGAACTTTGTGATATGGCATTTTCGCTATTTAGAACGTTCGAGATTTTCAAAATTCAAACATATGATATAGACCTTATAAATATGTATTACACACACTCACACACACACACACACACATATGCATATATATATATATATATATATATATATGTATAGATATATATATATATATATATATATATATATATATATATATATAGATATATTATGTATATACAGAATTTCCACTTCACCGAATCAAGAATCACCAACTCCACTTCAATGAAACTCCAGTAAACTGAAACAACAGACTACTGAACAGCTTTCCCTGGGAAACAAACTACTTGGCCACCAGGGAAAATAAATGAACGGAAAGAAATTAAACTCACCCAAGTGGGGGGCATTGTCCCCACATGCCCCATGTTCATATATATATATATATATATATATATATATACGTGTGTGTGTCTGTTGCCTGTTGCTGTTAATGCAAGTATGAAATATGCATAAGTTAGTTGTAGTATAGTGCAGCATGTCTTTAAGCATTTCATAAGGCTATTCACCTGTCATTTCACATGACTCTTACATAGGCAGTTTCTTCCACTTCATTAACATTTCTTGCCACTTACTCATTAGCTCCTGTTACTTGCATGCTGCATATACTTACAAAGTAACTCTATGACCCACACTCACCTCAGAACAAGACAATGGGCTGGCAGAATGTTGTAAGCTGTGGAACTCTTCACATATATATTACCATGCTACTGTTTTGCATTGGAGTTTGTAATAAATATCAATGATAATTTCTGAACCATTAAAGTTTTGGACATTTGTATGAAGATAAAACTCAGGCATCACAGTCCAACATTCCTTCATTCTACATTCATGCTGGAGAAATGCCTGCAGTGTTTCCAGTGTAATGCTACACTGTAATGCTGTAAATTATAAACGTTATCAATTTCCCTACGCTCAAATGTGCCAGGTACTTTGTTTCCCTGGGTTTCCTGAGTCAAATATGTAAAGACTCTTGGCATCTTTTAGAAATACTGAACAAAGCAAATTTTCATCCTAATTCATTTTTGGTCACCATAGATGTGAAGAATTTATATTCAGCCATCCCCCATAACATGGGGTTATTGTGTTGTGAACACCAGCTATTTAACTGTGAAAGTTTAACAACAGAAAAGGTTAAAACTATGGTCACTGTTATGGAAATAGTGTTAATGAGCAAAGTTTTATATTTTGAAGGGCAATACTTTCGACAAACCATAGGAGTGGCCATGGGAGCAGCTTCTGCTCACCTGTTTGCGAATTTTGTAATGGCAAAGTGGGAAGAAAAATTCATATTTAACAGAGGATATACAAACAGTTGGAGTTTATATACACACTTTTTGGATGACATATTTGTTTTCTGGAATGACACAATAGAAAGATTGCAAGACCTTTTTACTTATCTCAATAAAACAGTTGAGTTTTTATCATTTACTTATTCTGCTAATGAAAATAATACTAATTGGATGTTTTGATTAATTAGGATATGGAAAAGGGATGTTTTACTTGTACTATTTATCGCAAGCCAATTTTTTCTGATAGTTATCTGCATTATTCCACCTGGCATCCTAAACATCAAAAGAAGGCAGTAGTTCAGGGCCAGTTGGTTAGGTTTGTAAGAATGATAACAGATTTTGATATTTTTAGTTTTGAATGTGATAAGGTACTTCAGATGATCACTTCCAGAGGTTACCCTGAGTCTTTTTAAAGGGAAATTAAGGCCAACGTGGTTATGAAGAGATCCTTCGGGGCATATGTGCCCATCTTAAACAATGGTGCACAAGTAGCAAGAGAATTATGTAATATAAGGAGTAACAACAACAACACCTTAAAAGCAGCCTTTATTACCACTTATACTTCGAATAGTTCAGCTATAATCGAATATGTTAAAAGTAATTGGAAAATATTTTTGGACCCCCCCCCCCCGTTATCGGCAAAAATGGGTAATTTCCTTAGTATTGTATATAAAAGGGATAAATCATTTAAATTTCTATTGTAAAATAAAAAATCTACTGCTCAACCAACAGGGATGGAGGGGACCTATAAATGTGGCGCCTGTCCTCAATGTAGATATATAATATAGGGAGACCAAGTTAAGGTTAATTGAGTAGAATTTAAGGTTAAATGACACTTTAAGTGTGCCATGTAATGTGGTTTATTTGGCCCAATGTTTGTTATGCCCAGTGTTTTATGTCAGAAAAACCTCAAGGAGGTTGATGGGCAGGGTATATGAACACCTGTTGGATATTATAAAGGAAAAGCCCACAGATGCCTTATACAAACATGTGTTAAATTTTCCAGCGCATACATTTGGCTTTAAGGTGATTGATTTTACCAGAAGGGAATCTCAGGGACATATAATAGGTGAACATCTGACTGTAAAAGAGTTAAAATGGCAAATCAAATTAAATGCAACTAGTTTTCCAGGTATAAATGAGGGTACCTCTCTAGCTCCTGATTTAAGATTAAAGCATTACAAACTGTGAGTTCATAGTTTCCTTATGATAATTTGATTGATTACAAGCATGTGATTAAAGGGTTGAGGTAAATTGTATATATGCAGTTTTGAAGTTATTGTTATTCGGTTCTGAAGATGTTCTTGGTATAGAACGAAACCGCTAAACTGAATTTTTTTGGTGTTTTTATTATTTTAATAAATGTGTGAAGAACAAAGTATTTATGTGGTTGTTTTGTTGTTCTGGTTCGATTTGTGTGGATATTTGAAGTTTGTGGACATGTTAACGGTTATTTGTTTGTTTTTATGGTGCCTTTTTTGAACTATGAAACAAGCCAACCCATATGGATAATCCTGTGACCATGGGAGAGCTTACGTTGCTTATTCAGCAAATGACTCAGCCATCACATTGCTGTGTGCATTCTACACAAGTGAATTCAGCCCATCCTACATTGTGTTCAGACATAGCCTTGTCTCAAGCAATGGGTTCTGCCAGTCATAAGCAAGGTATTGTGAATTCCCATCCTTTCCAGTTTTCTGAGTGGAGAACAAATGCCTTTTGCATTAATATTAATGGTAACAGTAGTCCAAGAGGGGGAACCTATAACTATACCCCTTCAATGGCAGAACAGCTAGCCATTTTGGACAAGGCTTTATTTAAATTTAAGAAAATACAGCTTTAAAATGTTTATGTGATAAAAATATTGAAGCTAAATGTATACCTCGTGGACTTAGAATGTGGAGTTATCCTAATGAGGCAGCACATAACCCAGAACTATTAACAGATTTACACAATTTATTTGATCAAGCTGGGTTTGATTTAATGTGTTTACTGATAAAACATAATACTATTGAACTAGAACATTTGTCTAAAGAGCTGGATTCTCTGAACAAAAATATTCAGGATGACCTTCTATTTCCTAATTTTGAGACCAATTGTTTGAATTTGTTCAGTAAGGTGGACATGGAGTGTAATAAACTTTTAGAACAGAAAACTAAAATGTTTTTAAGAGACTTAACCGAGTGTCAAAATGGTTGAGCTTACCCTAAGCCACCAGGTTACCATGAGAACCAAGTTTTAACTACCAATCAGAACACTGTAAATCCGCCTACAGGTCCTGACTCTATTAATACAGGTTCAGGAAGGGGTGGAGCCCCTTTAAGACAAGGAATGGAGAGAAGGTCAGAGCGAATCAGGAACAGAGGGCTTCATACACCAACAACAAATGAGACATGCTTGCAGCAGGGATCCAGGCCGAAACAAGCATACAAACAAAACAAATGGTGAAAGTAAGTGATGAAATCTTAAATGACAATGAGGACATGGTTTTGAGAGTTATTACAAATTCATTTAATGACTTTAGAATCTATAACTATTCTTCCAAGCAGCTACATGTAACACATGCTGATATGCTGGCAAAAGGTTTCACATTTGTTCCAGCTAGAAGAGCAGACGTTACAGAAACTATAATAGATTTAAAATTATTTATTAGGGAGTTGAATTTTAAATTGTGGTTTGATAATGCCAATGTTAATGAGGAGACCACTATGATATGTAGGCCAAGTGTTTTTAATCCACCAATTAAACAGGAGCTACAATTGTTTGAAAAATTATGTGAGAGGGATATAAGAAAGATTCATAGTGAAAAATGTAGATGTACTTATGTTAATTTATCAAGTAAAGAACAGAATTTGTTGGCTGAAATTCTTGCTGATGGGAACTTAAGGGTAATGAAACACGATAAGGGAGGAGGGTTGGTTGTAATGGATCTAGTGGATTATTCTAACACAATGAACCAATTGTTGATGCAAGATACATGTGCTATAACATCTAAAAATGAAATCAATATTGCATAGCCCATAATTGATATGATGTTATATGATTTGCTACTGGAAGGTCTTATTACTAGGAATGATTATGAGTTCATGTACAATGAAAGACCTAAAGTAGTGACCATTTTTGAAATACCTATCCACCAACCCCCCCCCAGACCTATTGTTTACGCAAAACATTCTAAAACATTTTTTATTGTGAAGTTCATAGAATCTAAGCTACAGAAATATCTATCAAGTTTGGGTCAAATATGTAAAGACTCTTGGCATTTTTTACAACTATTGAACAAAGCAAATTTTCATCCTAATTCCTTTTTGGCTACCACAGATCTGAAGAATTTATATTCAGTCATCCCCCATAACATGGAATTATTGTGGTTTATACAGCAGCTTTTTAACTGTGAAGGTTTGACAACAGAAGAAGTTAAAACCATGGTCATCCTTATGGAAATGGTGTTAAAGAACAACTTTTTATATTTTGAAGGGCAATGCTTTCGGCAAACCATAGGGGTGGCCATGGGAGCAGCGTGTGCTCCTCTGTTTGTGAATTTTGTGATGGCAGCGTGGGAAGAAAATTTCATCTTTAGCAGTGAATGTGCAAACAGTTGGAGTTTATATACACGCTTTTTGGATGACATATTTATTTTGTGGAATGACACGATAGAAAGATTACAATTTTGAAGGGATTGTTATTCAGTTCTGAAGATGTTCTTGGTACAGAACAAAAGCGCTTAACTGATTTTTTTTAGCATTTTTATTATTTTAATAAACATGTGAAGAACAAAGTACTTAGATGGTGGATTTGTTGTTCTGGTTTGATTTGTGTGGATATTTGGAGTTTGTGGACATTTAACAGTAGTTTGTTTCCCTACTGGTAGACCTCACCAGAGAGATGAAGTAGAAGAAAATCGGGTCTGTAGAGAGCATGCAGAACTCAATCTACTTAAACTGGTACTGTACTGACATAATGCAGGATGAAATTCAATTTGCTACTAAGAACAAAATGCAGATATACCAAGACCATTTTTACTTAGAAGAATAATTCAGTCCCACCCTCATTATTTAAAAAAAAAACAACTCCAAAACAGTTACATATCAAAGAAAAAATTCCAAGGGTCTATATTTCTTAATTTTTTAAATTTGTATTCCCCATGGTTCATCAAATTTGATATAAACTGCAGAAATGACTAAACATTAGCATTCAGTTAAAATAAATAACAGTATCTGGCTTACATGTCTAGTATGCAGAGAGAAAATGAGTATACATCTGATAATGTACTACTGAATGTTTTCACAGGAACCATCAAACGTTTTAAGAATCATTCAACTGATGTACCCAGTCATCCAGTTGAAAATATCATTGTACATGAAATGTACAAGCCAGAATCTGAGCATTACAATTATGACATCGCCTTACTCAAGCTGAAAAATGAGGTGGAATTTAATGAAAAAGTAAGGTAAAGTTTTTATTTTCCCACCAAGTGAAGTTCCTAAATGAACAAGGAGTAAATTAATGAAAGAATATTAATTTAAAGGACAGCTAATACAGATAAATGCATAGACACGCATGCCTACATGATCACCCAAATATGGATCTATGTATATATTTATGTGTGTGTGTGTGTGTGTGTGTGTGTGTGTGTGCGTGTGTGTGTGTGTGTATATATATATATATATATATATATATATATATATATATCTATATCCAAACACGACAAAACTAGAACCAAACAGGAGTGTACTGCTGAAGAAATAGAGTATGAATACAACAAGCAGCACTGAGACCACGGCCAGGGCAGGTTTGTTCCACTACCACTTCTCAACACAAGTTTGTTTGTTTGTTGCAACACCTACAGGTGTTTGCTTACGATTGTACTCCACATGCAAAAAAGCTCAGCAAGACACTTGGTTGAGCAGCCATAAAATAAATGTTTCAAATGTATTGTCTTCCCAAGCACAGCGTATATAATCAGCTCTACTTGAATATCGGCAAGTGTAGTTCACCTTCGTTACCATAGACGACAACTGCATTCATTAAAACCATCAAGTATTTATTCACATCGAACAATAACTTAAAAATAAAAACAAAAATAAAAAACAAACAGGACAAAGGATAAGCGCTTTCGGGTCTCCTCAATAACCCTTCAATATATATATAAATATATGTAATAATAAATAATAAAATAACATGAAGATACTAGATATATATTTACAATAAATGCCAGAGTTTAACTCACAGAAAATATTAAAAATAACACAGATGGATAGCTCCACACAGATACAGAAAAATAGTGCTTAACTAACCTCACTATATTTTCCTGACTGATCTAAAGAATTACCATTCTCTGGTTACTTACTAAAGCAAAGCATGTGGGTGAGTGATCCTTCTTTGTCAGGTTTCAGACTATTTTTCAAAGTTAGCTGGACTGAAATTAACTTCTTCTCTTCCAGTATTCTCTTTTATAATATATTCATTTCAACAGTTACAATACAGTCTGACATACAGGTGTATTTCTTTTCTGTCTAGCAGGACCCACTGTTAGTACATTTTTAACATAAGCAGCTTTACAAATACATTATTCAACACAAGCATCTGTACAAAACAGCTCGATATACAAATGACATATAATTCCCTACAAAACTCCAGCTAGCTATGCTGGCATATGTTACACACCCACTGCCATACTTCTCCTGGCAAAGCAGGCAATGCCTCACATCATCACACCACCCCCCTTTGAAGACTCAAGCTAGTTTATCAAGTGACCTGGGAGAAATGTTGCTTGAGAGAAATGAGCCTGTCTGGGGATACATTAACCCATACCCTGTCTTGAGAACTCATCTGCATTGGCATTGCTGACCACACTATGGTGCTGCACTGTCATGTTGTATGCCTGCAACCCTAAGCTCTACCTTAGTAACTTGACATTTTGCTGACTGGCTCAATGTAGCCATAGATTCCTCTCAGACTCCTCCTGCCACCCATTGCAAATACTCAGCACAAAGGTCTCCCTATCATGGGAAGGCTTCATCATGTTAACATGGTAGAATTTGTGCCCCTGCCTAGCAGTTCTACCATGTAGTTAATATCACTGACCTTCCTTACCACTTTAATAAGTCCTTTCCAAGCTGCCTGCATCTTATTGTGTATGACATGAATGGGAACCATAACCTGCTGTCCTATAGCATACTCTCAGGGTCAAGCATTCCCATACCAGACCTTTTTCTGCTGTTGAGCTCCTGCCAAGTTCCTGAGGTTTAGATCCAAAATCAAAATAGCCAGCACCAAGGTGTACAAAAGTGTAACTTTTATTATAAAGTTATCACAAACAGACCAGTTTCCGCATTAGTTTCAAGCCTTCCTCAGTGTAACCATAGAAATAACAAGACACTCCTTATATACACACACCCATATAGAAACAAGAAAATCACTGGCTGTTCACAATTCATTTAACCTTGGAGGAATTAAACCCCCCAAATTAATTATCCATCTTTTTTCTTTATTGTTCAATATGTTGTGCCAGCCACTCTTATTTCTTCTGTCTCCCTTAATAATGTCATTGACTGTAAAACTAAAAGTTGCAGAGGGATGTTGGACAACATGCTTATATAATGCATTTGTCTGCTTTTTTAAGTTTGATGTCACTCATGTGTTTACTGATCCTAAATTTAATGGGCCTGGATGTTTGGCCCACATAGAAAGCCGAGTATGTACAAGTAGCAAGGTATATAACCCAATCTGATGAGCAGTTGGCAAAAAAATTTATAGCATATACTTGACTGGTATTGTGACTGCTAAAAGTTTTTGTTTGGTTAAACCTGTTGCAATGAACACAATGACCACAACTGAAACATCCCTGCAGTGTATTACCCGAAAGTGTAGATTGTTGAAATGGAACGACTACCTGGGTACCCACCTTGTAGTGATTGAAGTGGGACACCAGGGTCCTACCTCTCCTAAAGCCAAATTGGCACCGGTCATCAATCAGAGTCCTAATTTTCTCATCGGCCAACAGGATGTTCCAATTTTCCTGTACCACCTCATAAAAAATACTGGTGTTGCGTCCATATGGAGTGATCATTCTGATAGGGGATGACTCATTTGTGGATTTATGTTGGTATTGTAACAGTTCCTGTCTGGCCATACCACTAACCTCCCTGCAAGCCATAGTGATTACCCTGGGTTTGTATCCACATTCTTTAAACCTCCTGACCATATCAGCTTTATAATAATTATGTTTGTCACTACCAGAGCAAATGCGCTTCACTCTCATGAATTGAGATTTTGGTATATTACGAATGACATGTGGCGGATGATGACTGGTCGCATGTAGAGGTGAGTTATATTCTGGGAATTTATGAAACACCTGTGTGTCCAAAGTGCCATCCACATTCTTGGTAACTAAGACATCCAAAAAAGTAATGTGGTTAAGATCTTGTCTACAGGTGAACTCAATACCCTATTTATTCCCATTGAGGTAGTCAACAAATTCCTGCAAATACTCAAAATCAGCCTTCCATATAAGCCAACAGTCATCCAAATATCAGCGCCAGATGTCCATTTCCGGCAAAAACAGATTGTGTAGGGGATCATATATAAGGTGTTCTTCTATATAAGCCATAAATAAATTGACATAAATCGGGGCAAAAGATGCCCCCATTACCGTCCCCTTAGTTTGCAGAAAGCATTTGTCCTGGTAGTAAAAAACATTTTTGGTCAAGACATGTTCTGTCATGAGTATTAACAAAGTATTAAATCCTGGGGGATATAATTCAGCAACTCCCAACCAATACTCAATGGCCAAAAGGCCAGCCCAGTGGGGAATATTGGTATATAGAGAGGCCACATCCAGTGTACAAAGGAACCAATGTGATTCTACCTGGACATCAGATAGTATTTGTAAAAATTCAGTGGTATCACGTATTCTAGATCTCACTAGAGGCAGCAGAGGTTTCAAATATTGAGTAAAAAAACAGCCAATGTTTAGTCAGCGATCCCCTACCAAAAGCAATCTGTCTACCCGAAGGATTGGTTAAAGATTTGTGAATTTTAGGTAACAGATAAAAATGTTGCCTTTTGGGATCTTTTATCATGAGATGTTTCGCAGTGTTGTTGGATATAACCCCTTCATTGACAGCATTTTGAATGAAATCATCTATCTGGTGTTTAAATGTATTGTGGGGTCCAATGGCATAGACATATAATATAAATGGTTGTTGAGTTGTTGTAAAGCCTCATTATTATATGAATTATATGTATCCAAGTCCATGACCACAGTGGCTCCCCCCTTGACTGCTGTTACAATGACTATGTTGGTATTAGACTTAAGTTCTATCAGTGCCCTTTGTTGAATCTTTGAGAGGTTATGAGGTTTGTTCTGTATTTCACCATGATAAGTATGCAGATCTTTGAGAGCATTATGTAAAAATAATTGTACCACAGGACGCATGGGTGGCATGAAGTTCGATCTTTGAAAATGAAATGCATGTTCAACAGAACAAGAATCATTATTTTTATTAAAAAATAGTTTTAAATTCAATGTTCTACCAAAAGAGTATAAATCTGACACAAAATCATTTTCAGCAACAAAGAAATCTGGCACAAAATTTAGACCTTTATTAAGAAGGTCAGTTTGTATAGGGGTAAGAGCATAAGATGAAATATTGAGTACATTATTATGTTCTACTTGTTGCCCAGGATTTGGAGTAAAGTCTCCACATTTGTTACGTTTCTTGTGTTTACGTCCCCCCCTGTGACTGATTTTCCTAAAGGGAAATCCGTACTGGTGTTAGTCTGTTTTGGTGTAGGTGAGGTTATACCTACTGCTAATTCAGATTCAGTGTAGGAAGAGGACTCATCCCCTGAAGTGCTTGTAGAGGAAAAATTGGTTTTCTTTAATACTGACCTTGGGTGTTTCCTTTTATTTGGTTTGGGGCCAGCCTTAGAAAATTTGACACATTTATATGGACCAAATGGTCTACCCTTGTCATAATCCATAAGGTCTCTATTGAATTTGTGTAACTTACACTCCTTAAGCTGTTTTTCCAAACCTGAAAGTTCCTGGACTAGCTGTTGTAAATAAATAGAGTCATTTTTGTGACCCTCAAATTCTTTAGATTGTTCACACAACTAGGTAACATCATATGCCACAACAGACTACTTGTGGGATTCAAACTCACCCTCCTACTCTTCAAGAATCAAATCTAAAGGCCTCCCCTCACCCTATTCTCATACAACAATTCAAAGTATGAAAAACCTGTGGATTCTTGGGGTACCTCTCTGTATGCAAACAGCAAATGGGGGCCTCTCCACAAGACCATTAGTCTTGGGGTGGTAGGGGGTTGTCTTTAGCTACTTCACCACACAGAGCTCCCATAGACAAGCCAGCAGGGCTGACATGAAATTGGCACCTCTTGTCAGTCAGTATTTTTCTTGGTAAACCTACCCCACTGTAAATCTCTAACAAAGCATTTACCACCTTCTCAGCCTCGATGGAGGACAGAGCCACCACCTCAGGGTATTTAGTAGCTTAATCTACAACCACCAAGTTACAATTCTGCCCTGTGGACCTTGGTGTACTCAGAGGCCCCACAATATCCATAGCTAACCTCTGAAATGACTCCTCAATCACAGGCAAAGGCATCAAAGGAGCTTTGACCTTGTCTCCAGCCTTTCCTACTTTTTGGCACTGCTCTCAGGTACTGCAGTACCCTGTTCCATCCCCTGCAATCCCAGGCCAATAAAAGTTCTGCATAATTCATCTCTTAGTATGCTTTATGCCCATATGACCTGCAAAAGAAATATCAGGGGCTATGGCTAGAAGTCCCAAATGGTAGACTCTGGGCAATAGCAACTGCTGTATTACCTCACCCTGTAGCCTTCCCTCATTGGTAAACTCTTTATACAATAACCCTTTCTTCCAGTATACAGACTCCCATTTTCCTTGAGAATCAGGTGCCTCCTTCACTACCTCCATCATGCCTCTTAGTGTAGGGTCCAAGAGCTGAGCCTGTCTCAACTCTGCCTTTATGACCCTTCCCAGCTCCCCTTCCGCAGGAAGTCTGGTATCTTCTAAGAGTGGTGCCTCACTGTCAGTCTGGGTACTACCACTCATCTCTGCCCTTGCAGTGACCCTGTCCAAGGGAACTTCAGTACCTACCAGCAGCTGTGGCTCATCTTTAGGCTCACTGCTACAGGGTAGCTCCCAGAAATAGTCACATTATCAGCCCTAGCTTCAGATGTGTGGTCTGTCTGTGTCTCACCCAGGCTACCAGACTCACATGCCTGTCTGCAGCAAGGCTTTTAGATGCGGCCACAGTGTCACCAAATATATATAAGTACTCTCAAAGGTTAAAATATTCTCTAAAATACCAGCCACAATGAAAAGTTCAAATATGTTTAATAATAAATAATAAAAGAACAAGAAAATACCAGATATCTATTTATAATAAACACCAGAGTTTCAATCACAGGAAATATTAAAATAACGCAGAGGGATAAAGTCACACAGATACAGAAAAGTAGTACTTAACTAATCTCACTATATTTTCCTGACTGATCTAAAGAATTACTATTCCCTGGTTACTTACTAAAGCAAGGCAAGATGAAGTGGGTGAGTGATCCTTCTTTGTCAGGTTTCAAAAACAGACTATGCTGAGAATTCTTTCTCATCTAGTATTAAAACATCATTTCAGTGCTAGATTACAGAATGACATCACATACATCTGGTCATTTGACTTGGGTTCCCACACTACCCCCTTTACTAGAAACTGAACCTGAATCTAACATATATGTGTTACCATGCATACACATCCAGCTTTGCTAAGATGTGTTGTAGTATTGGAAGCTATAAAACCATTTCAAAACCTTCTGCCATTCCAGGGTAGCAATTAGCACACCTCTAAGGACAATACAATAGGATTCCTAGTCCTGGTTTTCAAAAACATTCTGTCTCTGGCTGTAATCAGAACTGTAAGATACAATCTTTATGGCCTGAACCAGCTAATTTAATTTCAGATATTTTTCAAAGTTAGCTGGACTGAGATAAACCTCTTTTCTTCCAGTATCCTCTGTTGCAATATATTCATTTCAACGGTTACAATACAATCTGACATACAGATGTATTTCTTTTATGTCCAATAGGATCCACTGTTAGCACATTTTTAAAACGAGCAGCTTTACTAATACATTTTTCAACCCAAGCATCTGTACAAATCAGCTTGATATATGAATGACATATAATTCTTTACAAAACTCCAGCTAGCTATGCTGGCATAAGTTACACGTCAACTGCCTTACTTCTCCTGGCATAGCTGGCAACACCTCCTGTCATCACAGCACTATTATGCTGATTCTGTGTACCTTCTCTGCTTCCCAAGAACTAGATCATTTGGGATCAGTCCACTGTCCCAGTCAACAAATAAATGCACTCTTTTTGTGCCTTTTAGGACAGTAACTACATAAAACTGGTACTACAAAATGAAAATTAAATAGTTTGTGATACAAGTGTAGGGACATGCAGGAATTTATATCTACATAGGAAAGCCGTCTCCAAACATTCTCATCAGAAAACCACACAGAAAAGAAAAAAGCTGAAAGGGGAATACACCACCTTTTAAATAATGACATTGTACACATTAATAGAAATGTAAAGTGATTTTCATAATAAACATCATCACCTGTAGTAGTGAATAATACAAAACTGAAATACCGAAATGCACTCAGTTGAACTTTGCTAGCAGCCTGTTAGCCTGACTGTACCTTTATAACACTTTATGCTTGCAGTATGATTACAGTTACAAATACTAGCAAACAGCCTGTTCAGGTAGCACTATTTTCTACATCAGATGCTAAGAAAGTTTTCTGAATGTAAGAGAACTTTTACTCCCAAGTTTTTTTCTGCCTCATACAGTAATTTCCCTGTTTTTGACCACATACATTTAACCATCACTATTGCACACCACTTCAGCATGTGTCGCCATTCAGTGCTGAGAAAACGCCAATCTGTTGAAAATGGGCAACTAACTATTATAATGCCTCTACAGCTGGAGAGTTTGCCACC
>NC_056744.1:1636474667-1636594667 GCF_019279795.1 Protopterus annectens | reverse complement strand
ATGTGGGAGTCATGAAGACTGGGTGTCCTGCAGACACATTGTAGATGATATCCTATGCATTACAGACCATCTGGGCATGACATTGGTACAGCGGCTAGCATTGTCATCTCACAGCAAGAGAGGCTTATGGGTTATAAGCAGCCCAAAGGTAAACTTAATCCACCAGATGCATTTTCTTTTACTGTGGGATTCAATTCCATTTCAATGAATGTGAGTTTCAAGGACCGAGAAGCTTACTGTTCATGCTAAGTCTGTTTTCATTGTGACACTGTTTGTCAGAAGGAAAGATTTCAGGAAAAGGACCCTTATCAGGAATCAAATGCCTTCACCAGTGCTTTTCGTTTTTCATAGCTCAACGAAGTTTTGGGATTCGGTTCTCATTTATGTAATGGGATCAATGATTATGCTAATCAGAGATCATCTCATTATTGTTTCTGAATTGCTCAGTTTACACAATGAGCATAGTTGGCAAACATCATGTAGATTTGTACACTTAAGTCATCTGCATAGCTGGGACTTCGTGAGCACCTCTGAGCATGCTCGGTCAGCTTTTTTATTTATGTGTGCGTTTTTTTTTTTGTTTAGGGTTGAGGGAACTGTTGTGCCATATTTAACCATCTGCAGATAGAGATAATGGAGTTGCTGTAGAGCGTGTCTTTTTCAGTAGCATACACAGGGATGGAGGAAGGCCTTGTTTTGCTCTTTAAGGGGGCCAACAGAACAAAAATTATGATAATGAGGATGATAATGATGATGATAGATTACCTATATTTTCTAAGTGTGGTCCACAAGACCTGATATGGGCACCAATCCCCTGCTATTTTTCCTTAAGATTCTTCAAGGTAAGACATTATGACTGGAGATGAAAGGGTAGTGCTCCCTTCAGGGCACAAGATGGTGTATGTACAAGTCAACAGTGCTGTCATCATTACAGTGACAGGAGGCACTGCAATCCTGAGGGAGGTTGGAATAATGGTTAAGGTGTTTATCTTACTGACACAAGGTGCAGGGTTTGATTCTCCCATGGGATAAATGGCTAGGCTTAAAGTGGCCCACAAGGGCAGTTAGCCTAGTTGTAACCTATGAACCTATGGTTGGATGAAGTTAATCAGCTGGTACCAACTATGTAAGGTAAGAATAACTTATTTTAGCTACAGAAGTAACCTCCCTCTGTACGCCATCCACCAATTTTACATTATGCCCCTTTTACGTCTATAGCTCCTAGAGATATCAAAAGGAATGGATGAATGTCTGAGCACCATGTTTACTCTATTTATATACAGTATTATCAGACATAAAATTGCATCTCTGACCACACATATCCATTGGTCTGTCAAATTAGCTTCTTCAGTTTATCATTTGTTTAACAAACTGTGTGTGTTGATGGCTGCTGGTTTAGGTTCCTTGCCATATATATAAACAAACTGGTTTATGCAAGTCTTGTATATTTACTGGCTTTAAATCTGTTCTATGTCTAACTGTCTCATTATCAACATAGCTAGAAATAAAATGCAATGTTACATTCTTTGTATTTCTCTTCTCTCACCCTCTTTGTCATTATCCTTCCTGTTAAATACATTTATTTTATTATTTTGTTCATTAGTCCACTTCTTTTACTTTTATATGAAGCAGCACACCAGTCAGCACCCATCCCACAAGCAAGGACTATTGGCCCCCACCGGTGGCAACAGCAACATCACTGCCACCACCATCAGCAAAAGCAGCCAAGTAAGATCGGTAGTGGGTGTGAAATTCACACCGGTTCTGTCCCTCATAAGACCAGTGAAGTCTGTTTTACGTGAATGTAAAATATGAACTTCCAGCTCCTTTCATTGCTCTCTGTCATAAAGTGAAAAAGGGGAGACCAGAGTCAAACAAGTGGTCCTGGGAATAGATTTTTCTGAAGGAGAGAACTTGTGAAATAGTGATAAAATATTAGCAACCTGTTTCATGGTTAAAAAGAAATTCTGATATGCAGAAAACTGGTGTTTTCTGATTTAACTGTTTTTTTTTCTTTCAGATCAAATACTTACTGGAAATGGAGGTCAGGATGGGAAACAAATTAAAGGATTTATTGCAGGATGGGGACTGACGAAGGTCAAAAGAACAAGAATAGACCGTATCAGAGAACCTGAAAACTTAATTCATGCAGTTGTGGAAATTCAGGTTAGATTTTAACTTAAATTTTCAATCTATGCTCAATGAAGAAACATGCTTCCACTCTTCAGTAGTGATTGCAGTATCGTGGCATTCTCACAGCAAAAATTCTGCATTGTGTTACTCCATTCATGGATAATATATATATGGAACCTACACTTGCTTTCTCTTGCCCTCCCTCCATTCTGTACTGATCCTACACACTGCCCTCCCTGCATTCTGTACACACTGCCCTCCCTGCATTCCGTACACACTACCCTCCCTGCATTCTGTATTGATCCTACACACTGCCCTCCCTGCATTATATATTGATTCTAGACCCTACCCTGCCTACATTTTCTATCTCTCAGTCCCTTGGAGATTTGATACACTACCCTCCATGCATCTTTTTGGGATCTTACATAATACTGTCCCCATGTTTTGGAAATCCTGCACAGTGCCCTCCCTGCATTATTTAGGGATCATGCACAGTATCATTGCTCAACTCTTTGGAGATTCTACACACTGCACTCCCTGCATTATTTAGGGATCTTACAGATTACTATCCCTCCATCTGTTGAAGACCAGACTGCCCTCCCTATATCCCTCACTATGTTTCCTTGGGATCATACACACACACACACACACACACACACACACACACACACACACACACATACACACACTCCTCCATTTGTGGAGTCTTACACTCTACTCCTCCTGTTCTTTTAGGGATCCTGTACACTACCCTTCCCACATCCATTACAGATGCTGCACATTACTTTCCCCATATCCCTTATGGATCTTGCACACTGCGCCCCACCTGTACCCTTTACAGGTCTAATACAATACTGCTCGTGCATGTCACAGAGATGTTATACACTACCCCCACTGAATTCCTTACAGATCCTGTACACTGCCCTCCCCCAACCTGTGAAGTACCGTCACACCTTCCATTCTGTATTATTCTTTAAAAGTACTACACTCTGCTTGTTTTGCATCCTCTACAGTCCCACACAAGACCTTCTTTGCATCCTTTAGAGATCCTACTTACTGCTGTTTCTGCACCCCTTGGAGATCCTTCACAAAATAAACTACCGCACTTTATAAAATTAAATAAAAGCAATAATAGACATATGCAAAAAAAACTTTAAATAAACTGGTGGCTGAACTTGGGCCTTCCAGGAATTGTTTTATTTATTTATTTATTTGACATTTGTTTACCAGGATTGTTCGACTGGACACCAGGTGTTCTTTTTCAGTAGAGTCCTGGGGAGGAAAGCTCCATTACAGAGTATTTTAATAACAATAGTTTTAAAAAAAGTTTGATGATGTTAACGATGGTTATAGAATTAATAATAATTCAGAGAGTTTGCGCAGTTGTTATTCAAAAATTCAAAATTCAAAGTAAAAATAGTTAGCAAGGTTTAACACTGGTTAACAGTGGCATTAAGAATTAACAATGGTCAAGGAGTTTGACAAGTTATTAGTGGAAAATTATTCTCAAAAACATAGCAGTAAAGCATAGTAATAGTATATATACAATCAACATAATAGAGGTGAGATTGTACTAGATATGTACACTGCATTCAATCTGCCTAGGGGTGTAGTATAAGACTGTGAAAACATATTTGGTAAGAGGGACTGGAGTAGTAGGCTGGAGAAGGTGGGTTCAGGGAGGGTCATTGCAATTACATAGATGGTTTTCTTGAAGGTGTGATTTAAGGTGTTTTTTGAATGTAGTAGTGCTGTGGTTTTGTAGCCAGAGTCATGGGGGTAGTGTGTTCCATCATTTTGCAACTTCATAAGGGAATAGAGATTCCCCTGAGCTGTTTTTACATGGAATTACTTCTACTAGGGCTTTGCTACTGGATCGTAGTTCCCTGTTTGTGTTGCGGAAGTTTAGTACATCTGTTAGGGCAGGGGTTTTGTCTGGGTGGTGCAGTATCTGATGGGCTAGGTTGAGTTGGTGGTACTGAAGCAAGTTTGGAAATTCTAACCAGTGTGGCTTATGCAGGGTTTGTCAGTGGTGTGAATGTGATTTAGCATTGGCTGCAAACCTAGCTATTTTGTTGTAACATGTCGATAGGTTGTTAAGGTTGGTCTTATTCAGATTTGGTAATATTGGGGATGCATAAAGTATGGTTGATAGGAGGTGAGTTCTAACTATGGTAGATCTGGATTCTGGGGTTAGGAATTTGTTGCTACGATAAGGACAGCCTAGTTTTTTATGGACTTTGGAGATGGTTAGGGTTATGTGCTTATTGTATTTAAGTTGGTGGTCAATTGTAATTCCAAGTAATTTGGCTTTGGGGACAGGAGTTATGGGGGTGTTGTTGGCTGAGATAATGGAGAAGGTGGAGTCTATAGTCTTTGTTGGGCTGAATAGTATTAGCTGTGTTTTTAGGGGGTTTAGTATTAGATGCGAATTGTTTAGCCAGTTTTCTATTTCAGAGAAAGATTTTTGGGCTTGGGCTTGTAGCAGCTGGATGTTGGGTGCAGAGCAGATGAATGTAGTGTATTGGATAATGTCGGTTTTTGTGGTTACCAGCTGGAGTTGGTTTGTAAAGATATTGAATAAGAGGGGACCAAGTATGGAACCTTGTGGAATGCCGCATTTGACTGGGAGTTGAGGGGATAGGGAGTTGTGCCATTTAACTGATTGAGAGCGGTTGCCTAGGTAGCTACTGAATCATTGTAATGTAGAATTATCAAGGCTGAGTTTGGATAATGTGGCTAATAGTTTATTGTGGGAGACTGTGTTGAAAACGTTTGATAAATCTAGGAAATTATAAAATCTCACACAAAATAAAAAAAATTCCCTTGTCAGCTCTAATTGCCACAACTCCTAATATATCTTGGAAAACATACTGCATGTTGTACATCAATGCTGTAAACAAGTTTTAGCTACTATACTGTATATACTTCACTAAATACTGTGTATGTTTATATGTTTTGTAATGTATTGTTTTAAATACCTGTATGTTATCAACCTAACTTATAACTCCTGTGGAGCTTTGCTCCCCAGGCCTCTGCTAGAAAGGGGCATCTGTTTGTCCAGTAAGACTATTCTCATAACAAATGCAATAAATAAATAAATAAATAAATAGCGAAATGATTAAGATTTGCAGGTGTTTCAGTGACATACTACAGAATATTCAAACTTTATTTCTCCAATAACAAATATTTTAATTGTTTAGCACCTCGAATACTACATAAAAATTCCAGGATGAATATTTGTAGACCCATTATGATATTCTATGAAAATGGAAGCAACAGGACTTTCCTTTCTAGAATTTCTTATGTCTCTCAGGTATTCCTGCAGCCCTGAACCTCTGAATTTTTCTTTTACTTTTTTGCTTATCCTATATAAAAGGAGTTGAAGGAAAATAAAAGTGCATATATTGTACTTGTTCAGAATCATAAAAAAAATCTAGTGGGTATATTTGTACCATTAATCTTATTTAAAGCACATATAATATAATTACAACCATCACACATGTAACAGGGGGAAATCTATATTGCTGTCCACAAATGTAATTTGGCAAAAGTTTTACACCAGATGCCCTTGCTGATGTAACCCTCCCCATTTATCCGGGCTTGGGACCAGCACTAAGAAATGCACTGGCTTGCGCATCCCCAGTGGCTGGGTTACCACCAGGTCTCCTTGTCCTCTTCCTCTGTCCAGATGTCACCCCAAGCACCTTTCTAGCTGTTTCACTTACCAGCTCTGCTGTTGTTACCCAACTATTCGGCAACTCTTCACTGGTACCCAGTGCCTGTCTTAACTCTTCCCTGATCTCCATCTCACAATCATCCTTTTTCAACTTCCACCATTTGATCCTTGGTGCTGCCCACACACTCCTCCTCCTCTTCTTGATCACCAATGTCATCCTACAAAATACCATCCTATGCTGCCTAACTGCACTTTCCCCTGTCACCACTTTACAGTCTCCAATCTCCATCTGGACAGAGAAAGGAAGACAAGGAGACCTGGTGGTGGAACGAGGAAGTACAGGAGAGTATACAGAGAAAGAAACAGGCAAAGATGAATTGGGATTGTCAGAGAGATGAAGAAAGTAGATGGGAGTATAAGGAGATGAGGTGTATGGCAAAAAGAGAGGTGGTGAAGGCTAAGGATAAGGCATATGAAGAGTTGTATGAATGGTTGGACACCAAGGAGGGAGAAAAGGACCTGTACCGATTGGCTAGACTGAGGGACCGAGCTAGTAAAGATGTGCAGCAGGTAAGGGTGATAAAGGATAATGAGGGAAATGTACTCACACGTGAGGAGAGTGTGTTGAGCAGATGGAAAGAGTACTTTGAGGGGCTGATGAATGAAGAGAATGAGAGGGAGAGAAGGTTGGATGATGTGCGGACAGTGAATCATGAAGTGCAGTGGATTAGCAAGGAGGAAGTAAGGATAGCTACAAAGAGGATGAAGAACGGAAAGGCTGTTGGTCCAGATGATATACCTGTGGAAGCATGGAGTTGTTTAGGAGAGATGGCAGTGGAGTTTTTAACCAGATTGTTTAATGAAATCTTGGAAAGTGAGAGGATGCCTGAGTAATGGAGAAGAAGTGTTTTGGTACCGATTTTTAAGAATAAGGGTGATGTGCAGAGCTGTAGTAACTACAGAGGGATAAAATTGATCAGTCACAGCATGAAGTTATGGGAAAGAGTAGTGGAAGATAGGTTAAGAAGGAAGGTGATGATTAGTGATTAGCAGTATGGTTTCATGTCAGGAAAGAGCACTACAGATGTGATGTTTGCTCTGAGAGTGTTGATGGAGAAGTACAGAGAAGGTCAGAAGGAGTTGCATTGTGTCTTTGTGGACTTAGAGAAATCATATGACAGTGTGCCTAGAGAGGAGTTGTGGTATGGTATGAGGAAGTCGGGAGTGGCAGAGAAGTATGTAAGAGTGATACAGGATATGTGCAAGGGTAGTGTGACAGTGGTGAAGTTTGAGGTAGGAGTGACAGATGCATTCAAGGTGGAGATGGGATTACATCATGGATCAGTGCTGAGTGCTTTCTTATTTGCAGTGGTGATGGACAGGTTGACAGACGGGATGAGACAGGAGACCCCGTGGACTATGATGTTTGCGGATGACATTGTGATCTGTAACATAGGGGAACAGGTTGAGGAGACCCTGGAGAGGTGGAAATATGCTTTAGAGAGGAGAGGAATGAAGGTCAGCAGGACTAAGACAGAATATATGTGTGTGAATGAGATGGAGGATAGAGGAATGGTGAGGATGCAGGGAGTAGAGTTGGTGAAGGTGGATGATTTTAAATACTTGGATCAACAGTTCAGAGTAATGGTGAGTGTGGAAAAGAGGTGAAGAAGAGAGTACAGGCAGGATGGAATGGGTGGAGAAGAGTGTCAGGAGTGATTTGTGACAGACGGGTACCAGTAAGAGTGAAAGGGAAGGTCTACAAGAGGGTTGTGAGACCAGCTATGTTATATGGGTTGGAGACAGTGGCATTGACAAAAAGGCAGGAGTCAGAGCTGGATGTGGCAGAATTAAAGATGTTAAGATTTGCATTGGGTGTGAAGAGGATGGACAGGATTAGGAATCAGTATATTAGAGGGTCAGCTCAGGTTGGACAGTTTGGAGACAAAGCCAGAGAGGTGAGATTGCATTGGTTTGGACATGTGCTGAGGAGGGATGCTGGGTATATTGGGAAAAGGATACTAAGGATGGAGCTGCCAGGTAACAGGAAAAGAGGAAGGCCTAAGATAAGGCTTATGGATGTGGTGAGAGAGGACATGCAGGTGGCTGTTGTGATAGAGCAAGATGCAGAGGACAGGAAGAAATGGAAACAGATGATCCGCTGTGGCGACCTCTAATGGGAACAGCTAAAGGAAGAGGAAGAAGAAGAAGACTCCTGTAATGGGGAAGTTCACCTGTGTTCAAAAATCCAAGGGGAAGCTAAATTTTAGCACAAAATACAGTTATATTAAAATATTTTCCCAATGTCTACCTTTACATTAAGAGTTTAATGGTGAATTCAGCAATCATTAATATATAAAAATGTCATGAAGTAACAGACACTAGTATTTCTTTACTATAGGGAGAAATTTACTGGTCAAAAATTTGTATTTTGCAACAGAATAAATAGGAAATGTTTAAATTACTCCACCCTCGCTAATCATAACCATGGGATACCTGCTTGTTATTACAGTCATATCTGGTCAAATTCAACAATGCTTTGCTTATTTCACATTATAATTTTCCAATAAGAATCAGCTACATATGTTAAAATAACCAACAACAGCAAGCACCCTTCAAATTGTATTTATTTATAGAGAATTTAATCTATCTTTGCAGATCCTTTTGTAGTCTAATGATTAACCATTGGATAGAGAAGCAAGTAAATGTTCAGGATTATAGATTGTGCCATGCCAAAGCTCCTGGGTAGCCTCTGTCTTTGAACATAAAGCAGTTTTAATACCACCATTAACAAGAACACTAACAGTAATGTCAGTATAAAGTACTTCTGATATTAACATTAGCAACAGCATTGAGTAATGAAGTAGTTCTAACACTAACATTAGCAAAAGTATTGAGTAATGTCACTATAAAATAGTTATAATACTTTCATTGCAACAGCACTAAGAGTAACGTCAATATAAAGTGCTTTAATACTGTCATTAACAATGCTAAGAGTAATGTCAGTATAAAGTAATTATAATACCATCATTACAACAGCACTAAATAATGTCAGTATAAAATGGTTTTAATACTGTCAATAACAACAACACTAAGAGTAATATCAGTATAAAGTATTTTAGTAATAACAGTAACAACAATATTAAGAGTAATGCCAGTATAAAGTAGTTATATACTATCATTAGCTACAATGCAAAGAGTTATGTAAATTTAAAGTGGTTCTAATACTGTCATTAAGAATAACAGTAAGAGTAACATCAAAGAGTAACATTAATATAAAGTGGTTCTAATATTGTCATTAAGAACAACAGTAAGAGTAACATCAAAGAGTAACATTAATATAAAGGGATTCTAATGCTGTCATTAAGAACAACAGTAAGAGTAACATCAAAGATAACATTAATATAAAGGGGTTCTAATACTGTCATTAAGAACAACATTAAGAGTAACATCAAAGAGTAACATTAATATAAAGTGGTTTTAATACTGTCATTAAGAACAACAGTAAGAGTAACCTCAAATAGTAACATTAATATAAAGTAGTTCTAATACTGTCATTAAGAACAACAGTAAGAGTAACATCAAAGATAACATTAATATAAAGGGGTACTAATACTGTCATTAAGAACAACATTAAGAGTAACATCAAAGAGTAACATTAATATAAAGTGGTTCTAATACTGTCATTAAGAACAACAGTAAGAGTAACATCAACATAAAGTGTTTCTAATACTGCTATTAACAAGAACACTAAAAGAAATGTCAATATAAAGTGGTTCTAATCATATCTTTCACAACAATACAAAGAGTAATATCAGTATAAAGTAGTTATAATACCATCATTAACAACAGCACTAAAAGTAATGTCAATCTAAAGTGGTTCTAATATTGTCACTAACACCAGTACTAACAGTGATGTCAGTATATTATCATTAAAAGTATTTTCAAGATGCTTTACTGTAGGAGGATTTTATAATGTGGAATAGAAAGAAAGACACAAAGTGTTCTTCCAAACATAGGAAACACAATCTGGAAAATTCTGAGTGATCCTCCCTCAATAAAACAATAATAATATATTAACTAATTCTGAAAGAAACTACATCCATAAATATATTCTTATTCAAAGCCATAAGTAGGACAGTACATGAAGGTGCAGAGAGATACTCATAGCATTTATACTTAATAGATGGGTTAGCCTATCTTTACTGAGAAATAAATGTAGTTAAGAAAAAATGAGTCAAGTCAAAAATATAATTAATCATCAGAGTACTATGTCTAACAGATGTATACAGGCTAATATATAAAGGGTTAGGGGTTGGCATAATGATTAAGGTGTTTACCTAAGAGCTACAGGGTTTGATTTTCACCAGGGGAACTTGGTTAGTCTTAAAACAGCCTATAAAAGGCAGCTAGCCTTATATTTGCCTAAAAAGACATTTAATTTTCCCAAGTGCTGTGTTCTACAAAAAATAGCTGCAATCTCAAACATAAACCTGATTTAGTTAAATGAAGATTACTCTACCAACGTTTTGAAGAAATTAAAAACAACTTGATACCTTAGACCTAGGAGAGTCGACATACCCTTATGAATCTCGAGAATGTTCATATTGTTTAATCTGCATTTGTTAAATAGCTAGGCCTAACTGTCTTCAGAAATAAGTAATTCAGTTCATTTAGAGCTTTATCATAACTATCCTTGTTGATCTTGTAAGTTGGAGTCCTGCAAAATCTGGCAATGTATATATTTTTTGTTTTTTTCAAACAAGTTTATTGAATTATCACTTGTGATATAGGCAAATTTACATTCATATAAAAGTAATCAAACTATATTAGCATAACAAACATTATACTTCACATATATTACTATATATTGTATAACCTAAGCAATATTACATAAATTATTCAACTCTTGCTTTTTTTAATCAAGAAATGTTCCTTAAACCATCACTTACTACATAGGCAATCATACATTTATATAATTAAGCAATAACCGACGATGTGGTGTGGTAAATTGAAGATTTACCCACAGCTGGTGTGGTTTAATCATGAGGGTGAAGCCCGAGTGATTAAATAAAGGCAACCATAGGTAAATTTCAATATACCACAACCACGGAGTCAGTTATTGCTATTATACAATGACATTATTTAAGAAAAACATACTTACTTTTCCTAAATAATGTCTTTGTATAATGGCGCTGCACTGTTCTTCCGCAGCTAGTGGTATCCTGCTGCCTTGTTTTGATGTAGTGCACATGCATATGGGACTTGTGTTCCCCTGCATACCCAGTATATCAATGCTTTGAAAAGGAAGCAATGGAGAAAAGAAGGTCTCTGTTGCTCCGTTTTTGTTTTCTTTTTTTTTTTTTTTTTTTATTAAAAAAAAAGTTTCAGTTACTTTAGGGGTAGGCGAGAGAGACAGAATGGAGGAAATACAAAGAAAATCAGGTACGTGTCTTTAGTTTTAAATAACGTACCTGATTTTCTTTGTATTTCCTCCCTGCTGCCTTTCTGGTATGTCCGGAGTCCAAACTATAGATTTAAAAAAAAAAAAAAAAAAAGTTATGGAATATACGAATGGAAAGAAGTCCAGGTGACCGGACCTTTTTCCTTTGGTATATTCTGGAACTTACAATGGGCACGCTGGTTGGGCTGGCCAATCACTGTTCTCATTTTTGAATATTAATGGCCAGTCATTGTATAATTGAAAATAAACAACATTAACACAATTCTAGTCGCAAGCATTTTACAGCACAAACCATACTGACACACTCCTAGTTGCAAACATTATACATCACTTATAATCTACCCAATCTTTCTCACTCAGACATTACATAACTCATTAAGTCCTGTCACATTTTAAACGTCATTCCTCCCTTGTATATATTGTTCCCACCATTTCCATTTTTTTCCTGTATAATTTGCTCCCACCATTTTCTAAAGATCTCAATTCCAGTTGTTTTATCTCTGTTACTATATTAACTACTTCCGGGATAGTTTGTTTAGATTTTGATTTCCATTTTCTAGTAATCGCTTTTTTGGTAACCACCATTATTAGACACAGCAAGGCCTTATCACGTCTAGGCAATTCCAATTCTGTCATAGCTCAGAAAAATCATCTCTCTCTTCAGACCAATCTGCCCAGAGGGCTTCTCCGACAGTGCATCCCACAGGAAATCCTTAAAGTCCAGCAACTCACTACAATCCCAGAAGCTATGTTCCCAATTACCTCTTTCTTCCCCTTTACACATCCAACATTTGTTGTCTGCCTGAGGAAAAAATCCCTGGAGTCTGCTTAGGTATAAAAAAATCTATGTAAACAGTTCCAGGCAAAAATCCTAAATCTTCTAGATTTTGTTGTTTGGGAGACGTACAGTACATATATCCTCCAACTGTTTCTTTGTGAATTGCTTATCCAATCTCTCTTCCCAATCCTTTCTAACCTCCTCATATTTAAATATTGCCTCATCTTCATTACAATGGCATTTTTTTACCATCATTAACACTTTTATTTGTTAAAGTCAAATTATTTTGAAGCTGTCCAGAAAGCCTTCATTTCTGTTTTGCTAAGGTTCTAAACAATCTTAGTTTTTTCTTTCAAAACTCATTGTACATCTGTTCAATTTCAAATTTTCGAATAAATGATATCCTTGTAAACATTTCAATTGGCTGGGGTGGAATAAAGTTATTCTTACACTGAAACTTCTTCTATATCTGAGGAAGCACTGTTGTGTGAATGCTTATATTTATTGAGAAAACAGACTGGAACAGCGAAATCAGAAAGCCACAAGGTCCACTCAGCGATAATTAGTCTTAACGCACCTTTTATTTCAAAACAAGCAACGTTTTCGCTACAACCCCTGCTGTAGCTTCCTCAGAGTACAAAATGAGATCTGTAACAGTTTCTTTTTTTATACATAAAAGCGCGCCAAACAATGAGGCAGCGCAACATTGTTAAAGGTACAGCAGTGTAACCATAAACACACATTTGCTTCAAAGTCTTAAAAATGTCCTAACAAAAAAACATTGTAGGACTAAGCCATTTAATTAAAACCTTGTCATCATTGAAAGAATTTAAAAATCCTAAGAATAAGCATGAAAACCATTGACAACCAAACCGGAACCTGTCCGGTCAGAGCTTACATATCCAAAAAGCCTTAAGTAAGAAGTAAACATGAAATATAGTGCCGTTATCAAAAAAACACCAGTCTAATCTAAACTTCGTACTGGCAGGACAAGAATCCTACATTTGTAGGTGTCGCTGAACTAATTCGTAAAATTCACTAAATACTATACAAGGCAGAGTCAACGGCTATTAAGTATGATCAATCTACCCCAATTGGACAAGGAAAAATCATGTCCTATGTTGCCTAAAACTTGAAAGAATTAAAATGTTTAAAATATTTTAAACGTTGAAAAGTGTAAATTCTGAAAGTGTACCTATGCAACTCCTTGTTAGAAGTGAAGCGATCACAATCATGGCATAACCAAAACAGCGAAGGCTGTTGAGCGTGGGGATGAAGTGTCATAATGTAAACTTAATCTGAGCAGGACTGAGGCCAAGTAAACAGTCCTGCGACAGACAATCAAAAAGTCCACCACGCTTGTCAAAACCCAACAAGGTGCAGTAATGAGAGTAGTAGTCAACCAACAATTATAAAATCATCCTGTAAACAATGTGGAAACAGTAGATACCATGAACATCGGACAGTAATGTAGTGACCGAACCATACAGTACACTTGGCATATTACCAAGAAGTCACTACAATACAAGTCAGACGTGTATCTGAGGGGGCAAATCAAGGTATTTGGGGTTGTAAAAGCCTTGAAACCAAAATCAGAAAGTCCCCCCTTACCCCTTTGATTCCATACCAGGTTTAAAAAAGAGCATCCCCCATTGAGATGTCAAACACATTAATGCAAAACAGACAAGGGCATGTGCGCGCCACCTAACCCCCTAGTATAGAAGCTACAAAAGTGGTTACGTCATACAGACTGTAATCTGAAGGCACGCAATTGAAACCAGAAAGGGTAATCCAGAGTAAAACCCCCCCATTTTTTAAAAATAGTTAAACGCACGATGTGCAAACCTAAAAGAGCAAAAAGCAAATAAGAACAATCCAGCAACAAAAGAATCCCTAAAATCTAGAAGTAGTTCCTAAGCAGTAAGGTGTATAGGACCTAACCAATCCCACCGGACCAAAGTGTCCACATACATTCTGCCTAAAGGAATATAAGCCCCAAAGAAACGGGGCCATGGAGTACATGGGAATAAGGGAGTCACTAAGTAAAACCCAGAAGTTAAGGAAAAGTGTCCTCCCTGGATTGTATAACAAGGAGTGATGAAAATGGAAATCAAATCATAGCCATATTCTCATAAGGGGAAAGCCCTGAATTAGACAGTCCCTACAAGTATATACCGAACTCCAAGACATGTGAGTGTAGTTACAGAAAATACTTAACCCAGGAAGTGGTATTATCTCAGATAACTCTTTAGTTTTAATAAACAGGAGATATTACAATTGTCATTTAGTCCAGGTAGTTGGAATGCATCAAGTTTTAATTGCCACTCTAGTTCTTTTGTTTCCAAAATAATAGAGGCAGGGCCACCTCTAATGTTGTGAGGGACATGATCAATAGCAGAAAAGTGAAAACTGTGGTCTTTATTAAGTATGATATGTTTAGAGAGCTGCGTTATCTTCTTTGCCCTTTTTAATGGCATAGATGTGCTGGTAGATTCTCTCTTTGAATTTTTGCTCAGTTTTCCCAATGTAGTAAGCTGGGCAACAAACACATTGTGCTAAATAAACCAAGGATTTTGTATTACAGTTGACTTTGTGATGGCACATAATCTTTTTGCCATTTACAACCTGTGTGTTCCCTGTCCTGATGTATTTGCAAAAGTTACAATTACCACATGGAAAACTGCCTTTCTGCCGTGAATGGAAATCAAGATGTTTTTTAGATTCCAAAAAATTTTTTAAATTTTTACCCCTCCTATAAACTATTAGTGGTTTTTCCCCAAGTTTTTCCCCTAAGCCACTGTGGCTAGAGATGAAATACCAATTTTTAAATAGGATGGAATTAATGATCCTAGAGTCCATGTTATACACTGTAATGAAACTAAGGGGGAACTTGTTACGTTTGTTACTGGGGACTGTTTCTAGGTTACAAGAAGAGGAGGAAAATGGTGTTGAATCTAGGTGTTCAGTTATAGGAACATCCCCCAAGTGTCTTGGCGTGTTACAAAGTAAAGGTTTGTAAAAGCCCTCCTGTCTTTTAGTGGTGACTTCTGTGATTAGGTCTTCCAATAAATCAACTGGGTAGTCCCGATTTGAAAACATATCAAAAAGTAATGTACATTCCTTATCAAATAGTTCCATGGTGCTACACATTCTAGCTGCTCGAATCAACTGACCCTTGACTATTGATCTTTTTTGTCTGAAGGGATGTTGACTTGAAAAGTGGAGAAGTGAGTTACAATACGTGGGTTTCCTATGTATTGATGATAGTAATGTGTTGTTCAAGTCCACCTTTTCAAGATAAACATCCAGATAGTCAATAGAGTCAGTTGAGAAGTGAAAAGTAAACTTAAAGAATGGTGTAGTACCGTTCATGAAGTCGATAATGGAGATAGCGTCCTGTTCAGAACCTTGAAAAAGGATAAAGATATCATCCAGATATCTTGTGTAGTAGATGAGGTGTTTCACTACTTGGGGATTAGAAAGGAGAAATTTTTTCTCCCAGTAGGCTACTACCATGTTTGCTACAGTAGTACCACAGGGTGAGCCCATGGCTATACCCTGAGTCTGTAGAAAGTATTGGTTCTCAAAGATAAAAAAATTAGATGTAAGGATGATATCGATAAGTTCAGTTACTGTGTCGATTTCCATTTGGGGAGCTCCCAGTTCATGTAGAAGTAGTCCAACCCATTCTGATGCCTCCTGATGGGGGATGGAAGTGTATAAATCCACAATGTCAATTGTCAGAAAGTTAAAGTCATGGTCAGGTTTTAATTGATTGATGTTAGAAAGAAAGGACCAAGAGTCCTTGCAAATGCAGGGTATCATTTTTAGATATTTACTAAGTATGTTATCCACCAATCGGGCGCAAGGGTGGGTCATGGAGGACCTCCCATCAATGAGTGCTCGAATTGGTGGGTCTTGTAGATTTTTGTGGATTTTCGGAATTCCGAAAATAATAGGTGTTTTAGGTAAGGTGATGTCTATAAAGTGATAGACATCACTGTTGATTTTCCCTGCTAGAAACAAGTCCCTGAAGTAACCTCTGTTTCTGATAAATGTGGTATTCATTTCATTAAGTGAGGAGGACCTATAAGCTGGGCTGTTAAGAATCTTCTGCATCCGTTCTGAATAGTCATCATTATTAAAGATGACAAGCCCCCCACCCTTATCAGGTTTTAGAACTCGAATAGGGATGTTTTCAAGTTCCCTTAGTAAGGTGTGCTGTTCTTTTGTAATGTTAAAGATTTGTTTCCTTGCCGGAAATTTAGTCTGTCCTTCAAGATGTCTTAGGTCAACCTCACAGGCTTTTTCAAATAGAGCTAAAATGGGATGTAAAGGGGGATTATAAACGCTTGAGAGTCTTAAACTGTTTAGTTCACACTGCATAGAGGAAGAAAATAACAACCCCAAGTTTAATTTTCTCGTGAAATGTTTAACATCAATGATGGTATCAGTGAGATTGAAATGACAAGTGGGAACAAATGAATTACCTAATGCAAGAAGGTCAATCAGTTCTTGCTCAATTCTGAAATCAGTAAAATTGTAAATATTAAAGTCACCTTTGCTGTTTTTTAAGATAACAGGTATGTCTGGGGGTGTATTTTCACCCCTATTGTCCATCAATAAGGGGCTCAGTTGTTCCAGTTCCTCCTCTGCTGTTGATACCTGGTGTTGTATCTTGCCCCTAAAAAACCAGTATGATCAGAGTTCTGGTTTTGAAATGGAGAGCTAGAGCCAGGTTGGGGTGGAATATTATTCCTGGTTTTATTCCCATTAAATTGGTTGGCCCGAATTCTGTTACTGCGTCTGGGGGCTGTGCTAGATCCCGGAAGGTTTTGTGATGTTGAGGGAAGCTGGTACGAGTCAAATTCGTCATCAGGCCTGCCTTGTTCAGTACCTTGTTGTGGGCCATTGCCAGGATGAGTACGAGGAAGAAAAAGTTTTTCATATGCCTTGTTTTGTTGGTATGCCAGATTGTCCCGATTCAGTTTTTTTATTTTGTTAGCTTTCAATTTCAAGAGAAGGGCATCAATGCTATTAAAAATACGTGTGTAGTCATATTTGAAATTATTAAAGTCCAGGTCTTCCTTGATGGAGTTATCTAAGTCATTAAGTTGAGCAGTTAATGTTGAGATGTGCAAGGAATAGTGCTTAATAATTAAGTCAAGAAGCTGGAAGCCTTGCTGATCAAAAAGTGATCTTAAGTCATTAAGAAAACAGTCATCATTTATGAGGCCAGTAGGAGCAAATGTGCTACGTAGTCCCTTTGGAATGATTTTGTCATTCACACATTGTTTAAAGTAAGAGACTTCTAGTTGTAGTTTACGTAGTTTAACCAACTTGTTGTCAAAAGAATGGAGTTTGCTCACCATCGAGTCCGTGGAATTAGGGTCCGTATGTGCCGGTAGTTCCTGTTCTCCCTGTTGCCCAAAGGAAACACAGTTTGCATCAGAAATCCAGTCCTGTAAGGAGGGAACGCCAATAAGCACCGGGTGGTGGTTGTTACCAGTAGGACCAAATCCGGTCCTGTTTGATGTTGTAGTCTGGGTGGTAGGAGCACTTCCAGTTTGCGTTTGGTTAGGGCGTAGTAGGATTCTTGTCCTGCCAGTACGAAGTTTAGAATAGACTGGTGTTTTTTTGATAACGGCACTATATCTCATGTTTACTTCTTACTTAAGGCTTTTTGGATATGTAAGCTCTGACCGGACAGGTTCCGGTTTGGTTGTCAATGGTTTTCATGCTTATTCTTAGGATTTTTAAATTCTTTCAATGATGACAAGGTTTTAATTAAATGGCTTAGTCCTACAATGTTTTTTTGTTAGGACATTTTTAAGACTTTGAAGCAAATGTGTGTTTATGGTTACACTGCTGTACCTTTAACAATGTTGCGCTGCCTCATTGTTTGGCGCGCTTTTATGTATAAAAAAAGAAACTGTTACAGATCTCATTTTGTACTCTGAGGAAGCTACAGCAGGGGTTGTAGCGAAAACGTTGCTTGTTTTGAAATAAAAGGTGCGTTAAGACTAATTATCGCTGAGTGGACCTTGTGGCTTTCTGATTTCGCTGTTCCAGTCTGTTTTCTTGGTTTTCTTGGTTCAGCAATAGTTTGTTTTCAGTGTTTGTGTTATGGCTACAGGGATATCGGAAAGTCCTGGCAGCCCGAATATTTTCGGGCCTCACATTGAGCAGCAGGAGACTAACAAGGACATGAACAGTATGTTAGCAGCTATCACAAAAAGACTTGACATGCTTTATGGGCGTATGGACCAATTAGATTCCAGGATTGGGCAAGGTCCATTGAACAATAATACACCAGGTACAAGTGCTTCTCTTTTGAACAGCTCTGATTTCATCACAGCGGCACAACGCCCTAACCAAACGCAAACTGGAAGTGCTCCTACCACCCAGACTACAACATCAAACAGGACCGGATTTGGTCCTACTGGTAACAACCACCACCCGGTGCTTATTGGCGTTCCCTCCTTACAGGACTGGATTTCTGATGCAAACTGTGTTTCCTTTGGGCAACAGGGAGAACAGGAACTACCGGCACATACGGACCCTAATTCCACGGACTCGATGGTGAGCAAACTCCATTCTTTTGACAACAAGTTGGTTAAACTACGTAAACTACAACTAGAAGTCTCTTACTTTAAACAATGTGTGAATGACAAAATCATTCCAAAGAGACTACGTAGCACATTTGCTCCTACTGGCCTCATAAATGATGACTGTTTTCTTAATGACTTAAGATCACTTTTTGATCAGCAAGGCTTCCAGCTTCTTGACTTAATTATTAAGCACTATTCCTTGCACATCTCAACATTAACTGCTCAACTTAATGACTTAGATAACTCCATCAAGGAAGACCTGGACTTTAATAATTTCAAATATGACTACACATGTATTTTCAATAGCATTGATGCCCTTCTCTTGAAATTGAAAGCTAACAAAATAAAAAAACTGAATCGGGACAATCTGGCATACCAACAAAACAAGGCATATGAAAAACTTTTTCTTCCTCGTACTCATCCTGGCAATGGCCCACAACAAGGTACTGAACAAGGCAGGCCTGATGACGAATTTGACTCGTACCAGCTTCCCTCAACATCACAAAACCTTCCGGGATCTAGCACAGCCCCCAGACGCAGTAACAGAATTCGGGCCAACCAATTTAATGGGAATAAAACCAGGAATAATATTCCACCCCAACCTGGCTCTAGCTCTCCATTTCAAAACCAGAACTCTGATCATACTGGTTTTTTAGGGGCAAGATACAACACCAGGTATCAACATCAGAGGAGGAACTGGAACAACTGAGCCCCTCATTGATGGACAATAGGGGTGAAAATACACCCCCAGACTTTCCTGTTATCTTAAAAAACAGCAAAGGTGACTTTAATATTTACAATTTTACTGACTTTAGAATTGAGCAAGAACTGATTGACCTTCTTGCATTAGGTAATTCATTTGTTCCCACTTGTCATTTCAATCTCACTGATACCATCATTGATGTTAAACATTTCACGAGAAAATTAAACTTGGGGTTGTTATTTTCTTCCTCTATGCAGTGTGAACTAAACAGTTTAAGACTCTCAAGCGTTTATAATCCCCCTCTACACCCCATTTTAGCTCTATTTGAAAAAGCTTGTGAGGTTGACCTAAGACATTTTGAAGGTCAGACTAAATTTCCGGTAAGGAAACAAATCTTTAACATCACAAAAGAACAGCACACCTTACTAAGGGAACTTGAAAACATCCCTATTCGAGTTCTAAAACCTGATAAGGGTGGGGGGCTTGTCATCTTTAATAATGATGACTATTCAGAACGGATGCAGAAGATTCTTAACAGCCCAGCTTATAGGTCCTCCTCACTTAACGAAATGAATACCACATTTGTCAGAAACAGAGGTTATTTCAGGGACTTGTTTCTAGCAGGGAAAATCAATAGTGATGTCTATCACTTCATAGACATCACCTTACCTAAAACACCTATTATTTTCGGAATTCCGAAAATCCACAAAAATCTACAAGACCCACCAATTCGAGCACTCATTGATGGGAGGTCCTCCATGACCCACCCTTGTGCCCGATTGGTGGATAACATACTTAGTAAATATCTAAAAATGATACCCTGCATTTGCAAGGACTCTTGGTCCTTTCTTTCTAACATCAATCAATTAAAACCTGACCATGACTTTAACTTTCTGACAATTGATATTGTGGATTTATACACTTCCATCCCCCATCAGGAGGCATCAGAATGGGTTGGATTACTTCTACATGAACTGGGAGCTCCCCAAATGGAAATCGACACAGTAACTGAACTTATCGATATTATCCTTACATCTAATTTTTTTATTTTTGAGAATCAATACTTTCTACAGACTCAGGGTATAGCCATGGGCTCACCCTGTGGTACTACTGTAGCAAACATGGTAGTAGCCTACTGGGAGAAAAAATTTCTCCTTTCTAATCCCCAAGTAGTGAAACACCTCATCTACTACACAAGATATCTGGACGATATCTTTATCCTTTTTCAAGGTTCTGAACAGGACGCTATCTCTATTATTGACTTTATGAACGGTACTACACCATTCTTTAAGTTTACTTTTCACTTCTCAACTGACTCTATTGACTATTTGGATGTTTACCTTGAAAAGGTGGACTTGAATAACACATTACTTTCATCAATACACAGGAAACCCACGTATTGTAACTCACTTCTCCACTTTTCAAGTCAACACCCCTTTAGACAAAAAAGATCAATAGTCAAGGGTCAGTTGATTCGGGCAGCTAGAATGTGTAGCACCATGGAACTATTTGATAAGGAATGTACATTACTTTTTGATATGTTTTCAAATCGGGACTACCCAGTTGATTTATTGGAAGACCTAATCACAGAAGTCACCACTAAAAGACAGGAGGGCTTTTACAAACCTTTACTTTGTAACACGCCAAGACACTTGGGGGATGTTCCTATAACTGAACACCTAGATTCAACACCATTTTCCTCCTCTTCTTGTAACCTAGAAACAGTCCCCAGTAACAAACGTAACAAGTTCCCCCTTAGTTTCATTACAGTGTATAACATGGACTCTAGGATCATTAATTCCATCCTATTTAAAAATTGGTATTTCATCTCTAGCCACAGTGGCTTAGGGGAAAAACTTGGGGAAAAACCACTAATAGTTTATAGGAGGGGTAAAAATTTAAAAAATTTTTTGGAATCTAAAAAACATCTTGATTTCCATTCACGGCAGAAAGGCAGTTTTCCATGTGGTAATTGTAACTTTTGCAAATACATCAGGACAGGGAACACACAGGTTGTAAATGGCAAAAAGATCATGTGCCATCACAAAGTCAACTGTAATACAAAATCCTTGGTTTATTTAGCACAATGTGTTTGTTGCCCAGCTTACTACATTGGGAAAACTGAGCAAAAATTCAAAGAGAGAATCTACCAGCACATCTATGCCATTAAAAAGGGCAAAGAAGATAACGCGCTCTCTAAACATATCATACTTAATAAAGACCACAGTTTTCACTTTTCTGCTATTGATCATGTCCCTCACAACATTAGAGGTGGCCCTGCCTCTATTATTTTGGAAACAAAAGAACTAGAGTGGCAATTAAAACTTGATGCATTCCAACTACCTGGACTAAATGACAATTGTAATATCTCCTGTTTATTAAAACTAAAGAGTTATCTGAGATAATACCACTTCCTGGGTTAAGCATTTTCTGTAATCACACTTACATGTCTCGGAGTTTGGTATATACTTGTAGGGACTGTCTACTTCAGGGCTTTCTCCTTATGAGAATATGGCTATGATTTGATTTCCATTTTCATCACTCCTTGTATTACAACCCAGGGAGGACACTTTTCCTTAACCCCTTGGTTTTTACTTAGTGACTCTCGTACTCTCATGTACTCTATGGCCCCGTTTCTTTGGGGCTTATATTCCTTTAGGCAGAATGTATGTGGACACTTTGGTCCGGTGGGATTGGTTAGGTCCTATACACCTTACTGCTTAGGAACTACTTCCAGACTTTAGGGATTTTTTTGTTGCTGGACTGTTCTTATTTGCTTTTTGCTCTTTTAGGTTCGCACATCGTGCGTTTAACTATTTTTAAAAAATGGGGGGGGTTTCACTCTGGATTACCCTTTCTGGTTTCAATTGCGCGCCTTCAGATTACAGTCTGTATGACGTAACCATTTTTGTAGCTTCTGTACCAGGGGGTTATGTGGCGCGTACACGCCCTTGTCTGTTCTGCATAAAATGTGTTAGACATCTTAATGGGGGATGCTCTTTTTCAAACCTGGTATGGAATCAAAGGGGTAAGGGGGGACTTTCTGATTTTGGTTTCAAGGCTTTCACAACCCCAAATACCTTGATTTGCCCCCTCAGATACACGTCTGACTTGTATTGTAATGACTTCTTGGTAACATGCCAAGTGTACTGTATGGTTCGGTCACTACACTACTGTCCGACGTTCATGGTATCTACCGTTTCCACATTACTTACAGGATGATTTTATAACTGTTGGTTGACTACTACTCTCAGTACTGCACATTGGTGGGTTTTGACAAGCGTGGTGGATTTTTTGATTGTTCTTCGCAGGACTGTTTACTTGGCCTTAGTCCTGCTCAGATTAAGTTTATACTATGACTTTTTATCCCCACGCTCAACAGCCTCTGCTGTTTTGGTTATGCCATGTTTGTGATCGCTTCACTTCTAACAAGGAGTTGCATAGGTATACTTTCAGAATTTATACTTTTCAACGTTTAAAATATTTTAAACATTTCAATTTTTTAAGTTTTAGGTAACATAGGACATGATTTTTTCCTTGTCCAATTGGGGTAGATTGATTATATTCAACAGCCGTTGACTCTGCCTTGTATAGTATTTAGTGAATTTTAACGAATTAGCTTAGCGACACCTACAAATGTAGGATTCTTGTCCTGCCAGTACGAAGTTTAGATTAGACTGGTGTTTTTTTGATAACGGCACTATATTTCATGTTTACTTCTTACTTAAGGCTTTTTGGATATGTAAGCTCTGACCGGACAGGTTCCGGTCTGGTTGTCAATGGTTTTCATGTTTATTCTTATGATTTTTTAAACTCCTTCAATGATGACAAGGTTTTAATTAAATGGCTTAGTCCTACAAATGTTTTATGATTTAGAAGCAAATGTGTGTTTATGGTTACACTGCTGTACCTTTAACAATGTAGCGCTGCCTCATTGTTTGGCGCGCTTTTATGTTTAAAAAAAGAAACTGTTACAGATCTTATTTTGTACTCTGAGGAAGCTACAGCAGGGGTTGTAGCGAAAACGTTGCTTGTTTTGAAATAAAAGGTGCGTTAAGACTAAATATCGCTGAGTGGACCTTGTGGCTTTCTGATTTCGCTGATCCAGTCTGTTTTCTTGGTTTTCTTGGTTCAGCAATAGTTTGTTTTCAGTGCTTATATTTATTGGATAAACTTCTTGTTCGTGGTGTCCTTGAGCCATGAGTTGTTTGCTAGATGAATTTAAGAATAGCTATCCAGTTATCCAGGTCCTGTTTGAAGGAAGATAATGTATCACATTGCTTTATCTGCAAGGACAATGTATTCCAAACATGAAGGGGACTATGAGTAAAGCATCTTTCACTGTACCTTGTTTCTGATCTGCAGACGCAGGTTTAGGTCTCTAGCTTTGGTATTTGTCATACTTATTTTTATTTATTTATTTATTTATTGACATTTGTTAACCGGGTTGGTCCAGCTGGGCTTGGGGCCCATTTTCAATGGAGACCCACGGAGAAAAGTTCCAGTATACAAACAGTTTCTAGTTGTTGTTGTCTTTCGGCTTTTCCTGGTTAGGAGTCACCACAATGGAACTCTGGTCCGCTAATGATTGGCAGTAGATTTTCACGAACACCAAGATGCCAGCTCAACGTTCAACCTTCAGTGAAGGCACGCCCACGCCCATTTACGCATGTCTTTCGAACGCCCACCCAACTGCGGGGAGGACATGCAGACTCCACACAGAAGGCGCTCCAGCCGAGAATCGAATGGGAGAACCTCTTGCTGTGAGGCAACAATGCTACCGCTGCACCACCATGGCATACAACAGTTTCCAGTAAAATCAAAAAACAATTTAATCAAAAAGTATATATACAATGATGTTTAAGACATAGGCAAGAAAACAGAGACACAAAGAAAACAATATGTACATAGCAAAAATAAAATTATGTAACAAGTGATACTGTTTGATTTATGAACATACAAAAGATCCTGGACTACTGGGTTGTCTGACTGCTTACAAGACAAATGATAGGTCTCCTCTGAGGACCCTATAACATAGAAAAAAAAGGAACATGAATTCTATGCCTTGCTGGTAGCTTGGGGATTTTTAACTTATGATCCTCTTTGTTCAGAACCTCTGAGGTCTTTCTGAATGTCTGATATGTCTGCTGAGGTACTTCCCAAAGTGAGTTTTGGATTCTGTAATTGGCCTGATCAGTGGTGAATATAAGGAGACAATAACCTCTTTTTATCTGGATGGCATTCCCTTGGTAATCGGCTACAGCAAGTAGGATACATGATGGTCAAGAGAGAAGTAATTATCAACTCAGATGCCCAGGTTTCAAACTATATTTTCATTTTGAAGGTGGGCATTGTCAATGTTATCTGACTGGGGGTGATTTGCCTACCAAATGCAGTAATGCTGCATTTCTTAGCATTTAATATAAGCCAATTCTCAATACACCTGGCATTTATAAGCTCCCACGTCAGGGCTTCTGTGTCAGACAGTGATTTGACAATGAGTCCATGTTTGCAGTCATCTGCAAACTTGGTTATCCATAGGTCTTGGTTTTAACCTGTTGGTCAGAGAAGTAAATATCAAACAAAAGAGGTACCAGCATGGAGCCCTGTAGAGCACCACTAATCACCCTCATGTTCTGTGACACTGCCCCTGCCACCTGCAGCTCATGGGGTCTGTCTTTTACCAAATCTGCTATCCATCTTACCAGATAAGGATCTATGTGTAGCACATTTAGTTTATTAACTATGCTAGCATAGGAGGTGTCAAAGGTCTTGGCCAAATCAAGGTAAGCTATGTGTACAGTGTGACTGCTGTCAACAGCTTGTTTTACCTTCTCCAAGAAGTTAACCTTGCTCATTTATATAACACTAAATCATTGTGGCTCTAGCCTGAAGAGATGTTTATTGCTGATGTTAATCATGTATGTTTTAATGTGTTTCATGGCCTGACAAATGACACATGTCAGGCTGATGGGCCTCTAGGTTCTGGGATTGGTTGTAGGGTCACTTTTATAGCGTAACATCAGCAGTGCTGTACACTGTACTTCCAGCCCTGAGACTGTAGTCAGGCTCATATTAAATATGCAGAGAATCTACAAGGGCATGTTTGGTACTATTTATTTAACAGCCTGGTATATTTCTAGTTCCACAATGGACGTGTTCTTAGTCTTGGACAGCACTTTCAGTACATGTTCTTTGGTGATTATGGGCGGGTTGAGGGCCTGGGTGATTATAGGGCTTTTGATAGTTGTCTCAGGGGTAAAATTTGATTGAAATTTATTTGCTAAGGTATTGGCAATGTCTACTAGGTCTGAGTAAGTTTTGTCATTATGAGTTCTGTGCATTGTTGAGTGTTGTTTATCAGTTTTCAAACATAAGTAAAGAAGGATTTGGGACTGTCTTTGGCTTCAGATGCCAACCTGAACTCATGAGCTGCCTTAGTGGATATAATACTCTTTTTTAAACTTCTTAGTCTATTTTCCTTGACTCTTTGGTTCTTAGATCTGTTGTATACTCAAAATTGATTTTCCTTTTATTGTAGAATGGGCAGTTAGGCTGTATATCCAAAAATTCAGCAAGCTAACAGCTCCACAGCAAATTCAATATGGTTACTCCACAGGAAATTTTTAACTTCTCCCAATATTAAGCATTTGTGTCCAAAACACAATACAGGACTTCCTATGGTGACTCTGTGGTGAAGCTACTTGCAGTTCTGTTAGGTTGCTGAATATATGCACACACACACACACACACACACACACACACACACACACACACACACACACACACACACACACACACACACACTCTACAGAATTCCTGTTGCTGTTCTGATATTGAGGCTGAAAGTTGTGCTCCCAAAGGAATACAGCATACCTTTTCCTGCTCCACAATTTCTTTAAGAGGCTCTAGTACTGAGTATAGCTATCACTTTACTGTGACAACAGTTTTATTCATGCCGTGTTGCTTATTTGCTAATGAACTGTACACTGTATGCTATCAGTTTAACATAACATGTAGGTTCAGGAACACTAGTGTATAATCTCCCTTCATTTTAGAGTACAACAGTCTTGCTAAGTGTAAATGGTAGGTCTGAATCAAACTAAAAGTAACTCATATTACCACATGAAGAGTATAGTTCAGGCAGTGCCTCTAAGAGTTTTTTAAATGCTGTATTACATAGTTGGGTACTTTTAAATGTTTAATATCATTCTCATGGCAGATCAATGCCTAAACACACTGGAAATAAGAGGGCAGTAAAAACAGACAGCAGTAACTAAATACGATACCAGTGAAATTACATTCCCTAAGCACAAATGGTCTAAGTACAGTGGCATCCTTATTTTGAGAACGACGTCATCCCTACAGCAACAGAGAATTATTGAGATATCAGTAGATGAAAAATTATAGGAATTTGCAGCTTCCTCATCTAATAATGTTAAAGTCTGTTAATGAAACTATTGCTCAAGTGTCGCACCAGTGGTAGTAACCTCTAGGCCTAGCACTTTTTCTTTTTTTTTTTTTGTAACTGCTAGAAAGTTCTATAATCATTTCTTGAACATTAACAAAAAACACTCTTGCAGACACCAGAAAACAATTTGTAGTCATTTAATGCTAAACATAAAAGCTTTTGTTCACTCCGTATAATGTTAACTTCTTCAGATAAAAATGTTCTTAAGCATTATGATTATTCATCCATTGGGACACTGTACTAATCTCCAGCCTTCTACTTAAGTCCTTTTACCACTGCTACCTACTAATTGTTACACACCATGTGAAGATAACCCTCTTAGTACAAATTACAGGTCAGAGTCCATCAGTACTACTGGTAACCATGAAAGGTTAGCCGAAATTCCAGAGAACCCAGGCTGTATACATTCAATACAATAGACAGATTCTAAGAGGTTTTCTTTTTCTTTGCATTACTGCAGGCCGTAAAGAATCCAGCTATCCCTGAACATTATGTACCTCCATAATTTGCACTACTTCTATTCTCCAGCAGAGGGTAGCATCACAGTAGTACTTGCCCAAATCATCAGCCAGTCAATGCCACCACTTATTATGAGCCAGTGTACCTAGCATGCAGTTCACTTGGTTGAACCCAGGTTGCAACATCACAGTGAAGGCCTTATTCTTGTATATAATGGAAAGGGTTAGCAACTGTAATCTTATACCTAAAAATATATCGCCATCTTTCAGGATGGACAATTGCTGTTATTCATGCTATACTTTTTCATATATAAAAACAGTACGTAATTATAAATAAAAGGTATTGATATACAAAAAAATAATTACTGTGTACAGTACAATACTTAAAAGTAACATTAATCAAGAAGAAAGTGAGCAATTTATCTTTTTATCTCTCTTACCAGGATCGTTCTGACTGTGATTATCTCGATCATAAGTTTTGTGCCACAGGAAATGGAACAGATGCCTGCCAAGGTATCCATTTTTTCCTTAAGATCATGCAAAAATTAACCATCCATATTTTCTGTTTTAGAAAGCTTCTGGTAACTTCCTTGCTGATTTATTTAGTGCTCATAAAAGTTGCAGGAGTGACATCTTGTAAAAACGAAGTGGGGAGGGTACTGCATAAGACTAGATACAGTTACTTGCACCATAACACACTTAGTTTTATGTGACAGGCTTGCAGCAGTGTAGCCCGAAACCCTGTTTATCCCTGAAGACCAGTATATATATATATATATATATATATATATATATATATATATATATATATATATATATATAACAGTTTCATGAGAGACCTACTTACACTGTGTTGTATATAAGGCACGTGAAAGGTAAGAATGTGACAAAAATGGAGGCTTAAGCCCCTTGTATGCTTTGTCACAAAGAGGTGTTCTTTGTACATATGAAAGGTGAGGCACTGAGAATATTTAATCCTTCCATGAATGCTTGCTTATCCCGAGAGACAGATATAATATGTGTCATATATAGTGCAGCCTTCCCATATTATGTTCTCTTTAATATTTAGCAATGCTGAAAGATGAGGAACTGACAATTGACATGTGATTTCTTGTTATACGAATTTTTATGAAAAGTAATAATGCAGCAATATCATAGCTTGTCTAATACTCAGCAATCACTGGCATTGTTTGTTAGTGCCCTGGAGAATCTCCAACATTAGGATATATTTTGTGCTGGCAAAAATGTCTGACACAGCTCTGCTAGAAATGCTACATCTAAAGAAATCCCAATCCCTCCACACCACACGCTCCAGAGACCTCAACCTCATTGCCACAATCAACAGAATATGCTGGAGGGACAGCTTCATAACCTAGAGACTGCCCATGCTATGGAACAGACTTCCCATACATGTCAAGCAGAGCACCTCCATGGCCTTCATCAGAGAAATCTTGATGAGTGGATGGGAAATAGAAAATTAACCCTGGGGATCATTCCAGTGGCCCTACTTGATAGAGGCACTGGGAACTAAGGTTGGGTGGCATGATGCCAGGGCAATCCTATGGGCTAGGCTTTTAAAGGATCCAGAGCCATTAGCCTAGTACACACCTATGAACCTATGAACCTATGAACCAATATATAATGCCCATAACAACTAAAAAAATATATATACATAGGAGAACACAGTATTTCTCTAACAGATTAGACAATTTTGTCCAAGCAATTAAATGATGAGTTATGTTGTTAGTCATTGCTTTTATAGTAGCAATCTCATTCTTACAAATGTATTTCACAAGATGAATAAACTCAACTTTAAATACAGGAGTAGATTGGGGTTTCCAATTTTTAGTAACAATTTCCCTTGTTATTGAGAGGCTAGACCATAGTAAAAATGTTTGTTTTTTAGGAATGGCTTCAGGAACAGGAACATTGAAAAGGATAAGGGAGTCAGAAATTATACAGTTGTCATTCCATAGAGCTTTACAAAGATATTTAAAGTCTAACCAAAGTGGGGAAATTATTTTGCAATTAACAACAATATGTATCCAGTCAACATCAGGGTCTCCACATCTCCAGCATTTCATTTCTTCTTTCTTGTACATTACTGCTAGTCGTGTGGGGTGAAAAAAACATCTATGTAAAAATTTCCATGTGTATACATGCCAGAATAGGGAAAATGTGGATTCCTTCACCGAATGGAAATAAAGTTTTTTTATCTTTTTTCTGAGAATGCTTGTCTATTAACTTCACCTGAATAATTCCAAAAAGAAACATCTGTTTTGCTAAAATCATTTCTGAGAATTTTATAAATAAGAGATATGTATGAAGTGTTCTTGGGTGAGCTATGCTATTAATAATTGTTGAGATAAAATCCAAGATTTTTAAGTTACTCTCATTGTATACCTCTAATGAAGGTACGAGCTTAGTATGTACAAAATCCTTACAAGTTTGGATGTCCAGCCAATTCCAAATTTTGCAAACTATATCTGCTGATCATATAGTCTGCAGAACTTATTTTATTAGCTGAGAGAAATTTATTCCAGTATAAGAGGTCACCCTTCGTAAATTGTAACATTTTCTAAATATCAAAAGATAGCAAACATTCATTTGTGTAAGCAATAGGAAGCATCATTATTAATAATATCACCACTAAATGGAAACTGTACAGCTCACCACCACAAAAGGAGAAATGCCAGTGATTACCTTGAAGTAATTTATTAAAAGTCACAATCCAACAATCTCTATAGAAATGCAGTTCCACGAATCTTCTTAAAACAGGCAAAACCTGCACACAGTAAAATCTTGCTGCCCAGGGTTACAAAAAGTGCACAAAAAAGCTGTAAAGTAAACTCCTCTTGGTTGATGAGCTTATTGAATTGAGCTGAGATTGTTGGATTGTGACTTTTAATAAATTACTTCAAGGTAATCACTGGCCTTTCTTCTTTTACGGTGGCGAATCATTATTAAACAATTCTTAATTGATTAGATAACATAAGCTTTTTAAACAACAACAATATTTGGTTTATAAGAGGTATGAGAACAAGTTTTGACCTTTCACTTTGAATGTATATTTTTAAAATCCATATAAAGATGTCTGCATCTATTTGAGTATATTTATTTTATTATTTATTTTATTTAACATTTGGACACCAGAAACCATAAACTGTTCAGTCAGCCAAGGACAAAGTGTTTATTGAGCTACAAAGAAAAAATAAAATATAAAATGCTTAACTTTTTTTACTGCATTTTTCATTCTATATGGAACTTCTTCGGATACACACACATATCATTCTATCACCTCTTATATATCTCATCAACAATAAAAGCAAATAAGCAATTCTAGTTAAGTTGGAGAGAAATGTACCATTCTGGATATAAATCCTTCCAATTGTTTCACATATAAATACTCATACATAAAATAATTTTCTAAAAACTATATATAAAACGAGCAGTGACCAAAAATATGAATTAATTATTTATACACAATATAAGCATCACTAGACTAAAATAATCATATATGAGATGGAAGAAGACATAAACACTTGACCCTATTGCACCTATATATTTTAGTGTTCAGTTCTAAAAGTTCAAAGTATCAGGACAAAAAGTAACAATAATAACTGCTTCCCCATTAATATAAAAAAAGGAAGTTATGTACTCACCATAACGTTCTATGTTTGTTGTCCAGTATCTCATCTTCAGTCTTGCTGTTTGGGTTTAGAGCCGAAACCTCGGCTCCGACTTAGCCTATACTAAAGCTCGAGAGCTTCTACTAGCTCGACGCTGAGTCCTATCCCATAGTGCTTAGCAGCTATTTCCTAGATCTCATTTGAAAAGGAAGGTTCCCATGATATGTTCAGTATCCAAAAGAATAATATCTGAAAACATATTGTCAAAAGACTGCAAAGCAAGAAGAGAATCAGAACTTATCTGCCAATTTCTGAGAAAAAATTTCTGTAGATACTCCAGGAGGGGGATGGCTGGGAGGGACGCAAGACTGAAGGTGAGATACTGGACAACAAACATGGAAAGTTATGGTGAGTACATAACTTCTTTATGTTATGTTGTCCTATCTCGTCTTCAGTCTTGCTGTTTCGGACAGAGTGCCCAGCACCTTTTCCTTGGGTGGCTCAAGGAAATGAACTCTTCGCGAAAGTGGAACCAAAGGATGCCCTGTTCTGGGAGGCCACATCTACTTTGTAATGAGTAATAAAGGTATGAGGGTTAACCCATGTAGCAGCAGCACAAACTGAATCCAGTGGAAGTCTGGATTGAAAGGCAATGGAGGTAGATACTGCTCTAGTTGAATGCCCTTTGATTTTCCCTGGCAGTTTTTTATTGTGGGAATCATAGACATATGTGAAGGTTTCAGTAAGCCATTTGGACAAAATAACTTTTGAGACTGCCAAATCTTTTTTATTTTCAGAACAGGAGAAAAACAATTGGTCTGACTTCCTGAATTCTTTGGTCCTGTGCAAATAAAAATGTAACTGTCTGTACACATCCAGTTGATGGAGGTTATACTCTGCCTTATTGCTATAGTTTGGAAAAAAACACTGTAAATTCTATACTCTGGTTTAAATTGGCTTGAGAACAAATTTTTCTGTAAGAAGGAAGGATTTGTTCTTAGGGAAACTCTATCTTTATGGAAGCTCAAATAAGTTGGACGGATAGACAAGGCTTGCAACTCTGATACTGTCCTAGCTGAAGTAATTGCTGTCAGGAAGAGTGTTTTCTAAGCTAAACTTTTTAATGAACAAGATTATGCTGGTTCGAAAGGGAGCAGAATCAAAGATGATAATACTAGATTGAGGTCCCAAGAAGGAAGAGGTTCTCTGAAGGGAGATCTTAACAGAAAAGTACCTTTTAGGAAGGCTTTGCATAGACTATGAGACAGTACCTCCCTGGACTACATGAAAAGAAACATGGAGGAGCTCTCTGATTATGTAGCCCAGGCTGGTATGTCCCTGACCCTGAGTAGCATCCTGCCCTCACCTAGAATGTTTTTTTTTTTTTTATTTTATTTTACATTTGTTGACTGGGCTAGTCCAGCTGGATATATGTCCATTTTCAGTGGAGGCCCGGGGAGAAAAGCTCCACAAATTACAACAACATAAAAGGTCAAGACAAAGACAATAACAGTATAATTTGGTACATAAGAAGTTTTAACAATTATAGTACAAGCCTAAGATTATATATTTTGTATCTCAGTAGGAAAAAGGAAAAATGTATCTAAGAATAGATGAATAAGACATTTGCATTAGAAATGGTGTAGTACAGATCTTTATAACATATTACAAAATTAGATACACCTAGTAATTTATGATAAGAGATACTAAGGTCTCACAAAAACCTAAGAAAGAAAAACACTAGAGATCAATAGATAGAGTATAGAAGAACAGCAAACAAGGATGGATTTATAGTGTTATTTAACACATAGGTTGTGATACTATATGAAGGTGTTTGATCATTCCACAGTATATACTTATTTACATGAGAAAAAATCCTAAGGAAGGTTAAGCTCACTAAAAATTAGTGAGACAACACAAGATCATGATCATGGGAGGCTAGGAATTGTGGGAGTCTAGTTAATAGTTAGGTACTTAGTCTGGGTTAACACAGGGGCATAGCCAGTGTGATTTGAGGTAGGGTTTACGCTTGCTTTTAAATAAGCTGACAGAGGATATTGAGGTTAGCTGGCTTGGGAGGATGTTCTAGGCTTTACCTACTGTATTGGAGAACAAGGTGTCACCAGCTAAGTTGTTGGATTTTGATATTTGTACAAGTAGGTTATTAGCTGAGCGTAAGGTCTTGAGGCTATTATAGGGGGTGACTAGGGATGTAAGTATGGGTGTATTTTGAGGTAAATACAGGATCTTATGGCCTACTATTAATTGATTGAAAAGTATTAAATTTGGCAGCTCTAACCATCCTAACTGATTCAGATTGATACAGTGATGAGTTCTATAGGAGGACCCAGCTGCAAATCTGGCAATATTGTTGTAGGAGGATGTAAGTTTACTCAGAATACTTCTACATATTTTGGTATAGATAGGGGAGGTATAGAGCAAGGTAGAGATGAGCTGGGTATGAGCAATAGTAACCCTGGCTGGAGGTGTAAGAAAGGGTTTTATTCTATAGAGGGAACCTAGTTTCTTGTTTACTATTTTTATGGTGTTATTAATGTGAGGTTCAAAGGACAAGTTGTTATCTATTAGTACCCCGAGTAGTTTGGTGGTTGGTTCAGGAGATATTATAGTTCCATCATTTGAAGTAATAGTAAAGTTAAGTGGGGAGGTTCTGCGGGTGGGGGTAAATAGTAGCATTTTTGTTTTTTTGGGGTTAAGGATAAGACGTCTTTGTAGGAGCCAGTTTTCAACTGTACTAAAGGTCATTTGGTTTAGTGACTGCAGTTCTGATTGAGAAGCAGCAGCGCATATGAGTGTGGAGTCGTCAGCGTATTGGATACAGTCAGCTTGAGGAATTACAGAATGAAGGCCATTTGTAAAGATGGAGAAGAGTAATGGGCCTAATATAGATCCTTGCGGGACACCTAGAGTGACTGGGACGTGGGAAGATAAAGTATTTTCCCACAGTACAGCCTGTTGCCTGTTATGTAGGTATGATTGGAACCACTGTATAGTATGGTTGTCCAATGACAGGTTTTTGAGTGTGTCTATAAGGAGGTGGTGATTCACCATGTCAAATGCTTTGGACAGGTCAATAAAAACAGCTGAGGATAGAGTATCAATATTATGATTACTGTTAATATGGTTAGTGAAGGATAAGAGAGCAGAGGTGGTGCTATGAAATGGTCTAAAGCCATGTTGACAGGGTGCTAATAAATTGTGATCGAGTAGGTAGGTTAACAGTTGTATGTGTATACATTTCTCCATTATTTTTGCCAAAGGAGATAGAATAGCTATGGGCCTATAATTGGACAACTCTTTGGAGTTACCGCCCCTATGCAGGGGAATACTGTGAGAGATTTTCCAGATTAGGGGACTAGATCCTTCAGAAATAGTTCTGTTAATGAGGATGGATATGGGGTAGGCTATGACTTTAGCAGCTTTTTTCAGGTATTCTGCAGGTAATTTATCAGCAGAGAGAGTAGTTGGTTTAAGTTTCTGTATGAGGTTACAGATAAGTGAAGTGGGCACTGGCTGAAAATGAAATTGATGAGAATTATTGGTAAAGGTTGTGGCAGAGCCTGGGATGCTAGGGGATAGCTGGTTGGCTAGGGATTGTATGGTTTCAGTGAAAAAAAGTATTAAATGAGTCAGCTATTTGGATGGGATTGTTGTGATCAGAGCCAGAGGGAGAGGGAGTACTTGAGCATCCAGGGTGTAGGAGGTTATTGATACCTCGCCAGAATTTTTGGGGATTATTTTGGTTGGTTTGTTGTAGTTGATAGTAGTAGTTTCTTTTATCGGCTAATATGGCTTTTTTTTTGTTTCAGTTCTTAGCTGTCTGAATTGCAGGTGTTCTGAGGAGCTTTTTGTTGAGCGCCATTTGGCCCATTGTTTATTTCTTTGGAGGATTTTTTGTTTGGTCGTTTTGGTGAGCCATGGTGCCGGTTTGGTTCTAATTCTAACTTTGCGTAATGGGGCATGGCTGTCTAAAATGGTTAGAAATTTAGAGTTAAAGTATTTCACGGCATTATCTATTGGGATGTATTTCAGGGGTGACCAGTCACAGGTGACTAGTTCAGCTTGAAAGTGAGCAGGGTTAAAATTTTTGGTAGTGCGAATAGTTCTACAGATGGTAGAGTTTAGGATGATAGTTTTTGTTCTGATTAAATAGGTAAGCAAGTGATCACTTATGTTCTCAGGGAGGGTGCCTGTTTTATAGTTTAGTTGGGGGGTATTAGTGAGTATCCAGTCAAGGGTACTAGTTTTGTTGTTAGTTTTATTGGTGCGGGTTGGGGATGTTATAGTTTGGGTAAAACCATATAAGTTGATATGAGTAGAAGGCTGCTCAGATATACAGGAGTTCCAGTTAATGCTAAAATCTCCAAGTATAATGGTTTCTTGGGGATAGTTACTTGAGAGCCAGCTGAGGATAGCCTCTAATGTGTTGATGTTATTGCCTGGGGGAAGATAGACATATGATAGATATAGGCTTTGCTTTTGTTAAGCTGAATCTTAGTTAGAAGAATTTCTGCATTGTTGCAAAGTGGAGGTTTGGAGTCTAACAAGGTAACTTGTAATCCATTCTTATAAAGCATGGCTACGCCTCCTCCTTTTTTAGTGTTACAGTCACGTCTTATGATATTATAGCCAGGGGGTAGAACTGCACTGTCTTATATTGATGGATTAAGCCATGTTTCAGACAGACAGAGGATGTCAAAGGAATAAACATCAATAAGGGCATGCAGGTGAGCTATTTTATTATTGATGCTACGAATATTAAGATGAGCTATCAGGAGAGAGTTGGGGGGCTTGGTAAGTGTCTGTGTGATTGAAATTGTTTGTGTATCAGGCTGTGTAGCTGTGATAGTGGTAGGACCTGGGTTAGGATGTATATTACCATCTAACAGGGAGTGGACCTGAACTTTTAGGATGAGTTGTAGAAGTTTAAAAATTAGGTTCTTATTTTTTCTAGCTAGTGGGTTACATTGAGAGATGTGATGGAGTCTATGAAATATGGCTTCTGAGTACTTAGCTGAGCTGGGGAGATAGCTAACACTATGGGTGGAGCCAGGGGTAAGGACAGAGGTGTGTGTGATGGGGGTATGCAGTCCTAGGAATCTCTGGTGTTCATAGAGAGTAAGTAGATAGGGAATGATAAGTATAATTAGGAGTAGTAATAAAGGTAAGGGTTTACAGGATCCTTGAGCCATTTGTTTAGGTTAAGGTGGTTAAATGTAGGGATATTTGTGGATAGAGTGGTAGGGTAATGGATAAAGGTAAATGAGTGATGGTTCTTTAAGGGGGAGGAGATAGGGGTAAAGTGAGAATATAATAGAGGTAATAGCACTTTAAGGGGAGGAGTTAGAGGTTGGTCCTAATGCATAGGGGTGTGGCAGTTTGAGTATAAGTTTAGGACCACTGGGGGCGGGTGGAATTTGGGGGCAGGGTAGGGGAGCGGAGTGAGCCCGCAGGGCGAATGGAGTGGGATGAGCCACAGAGGAGTTCACCCTAGGAAAACAATCAGACGAGCAGTAAGCAAAGGTAAGTAAAGCAGCAGAGGGTAAGGTGACACAATGCCTTGATAATAGAATATGCAGAGAGGGTTGGCAGTGAAGAATATTAGAAGACAGAAAGAATAGAGTGGGAGTATTAGCTCTTCCAGAATATTAGAATCCAAGAGCCTGTAAGTTACTTAAAATTGGAGTCAGAATGGTGGTCTAAAGGAAACTATTTCCCTCTAGTGGACAAAAGCTGTATAGCAGAGGCAATATATACTGAGAAAAGAGTGCAGGGCAGTAAGTATGCTATAGAGGATTGAAGAGGAAGAACAGTAAAAATACTTGTAGTCTAAGAAGGGGGGAAGGGTGACAGGTATGGGAGCAGATAGTAAAGGCTGCCGGCTGTCCTGGCTGGTGAAAGTAAACTTACAACCTAGGATATCTCACACTAATTGTCTTAAGACTTTGGTTTAAAGTACGTACTTTACTTATAATTAAATTCCCTTGGGGACTGTAGCAGAGGGGAGGAAAGGTTCAGTTTCTTAGTTAGGGGAAACCACAGTGTGTTGAGGAGAATAGTTGTTTTTCAGCACGCAGGGCAAGTCCTCCTTAATACTGGGAAACCAGGTTGTGCAGCTGTAATGTCCAAGTGTCTAGTCTAAACGAGTCCCATTAATTCTTCGAGCAACCATCTCCTACAATGTTGACTGCTTCTCCAGATGGCTTGCACACTCTACAGAACAGCTTAACCAGCAGAATATTGCAATTTTCCCAGTTAACAAATGATAAATAAAAATAAATAAAAAATAAAATAAATAAAAAGTGCAAGTCACCTGTAGCAAATCGTGACAGTCATTTATAATCCCAGTCTCACCAACCACAAAAAGTAAAATTGTTAAAAAAAACAGTATTAATTTAATAAAAAAAACTGCAATAATCTCACCCAACCTTCTTTTACAACTGTGACTTCCACAACTGAATATGTGGTGATACCACAAGAATGATACCACGGTATAGAGAAAAAATTATCAATTTCAACAATTGGCTAAGCTTCTGGTGTCATTCAAAGGGGATCCAGTGTCTGTCAGTCTGGGATGACATGCTCAAGAAGCCACGCTGCTTCGCTAGAGATGGCTTGCACCTGTCACCCTTAGGCTTTCGAATACTGGCCAAGGCTCTTGCCACCCCCATAGTGCCTTTTTTAGGCAAGGCTCAAAAGACAAACCCACCGCCGTAAATAGCACAAGTAACAAAAAACTGAGAGTAATGCTACTCAGTGCCAGAAGTCTAAACCTCAAAATGCACGCACTCGAGGCACTCCTCAGTATGGAGAAAATCGATATATGTGCAGTAACAGAAACCTGGTTTAAGGCTCCAGAGAGCACCCCAGCACTACCAGGCTACAACTCATACCATACATTTCAGCCACAAAACCTGGAATGAAATACAAAATGCGGGGAGTATCCATATTCATTAAGGATACCCACACCTCCAGGTTAGTGGCACAGCACGATGCTTCAGAGATCATCCACATGCAACTAACAACAGGCAAAACTGCTATTCAAATTATAGCTTGCTACAAATCACCCACCATGTCCCAGGACCCCCACTCCACATTCCTGGAAACATTAGGAAACATAAAGGTCCTACTAAACACCCTGATATTGGGTGATTTCAATTACCCAAACATTAACTGGGAGACCTACTAAAGTACAAAATCCTTGCCCAACATTTCCTAGAATTTATAAACTCAAACACCCTGGATCAACTGGTCAACACCCCCACCAGAGGTGACAACATATTGAACCTGGTCATAACCAACATGCGTGACAGGTGTTCCACACCAGAGGTCAACCCTTCGCTGGTTAGATCTGACCATAAACTAATCACTCTGGATATCCACATTCCACCACCACCCCCGGTCAAAGAAATCACCATGAAAAACTTTTCAAAAGCAAACTTCATGTTACTTAAGACCGAGGTGGGAAGTTTCAAAGCCCCACATGCTAAAGGATAATGCTGTCCAAGCTGCAAAATCCTTTACTAATTCATACTATGGGCACCTACAAGACTGCATGGATCGTGTTATCCCAACCAAAACCAAGACTCACTCCTCCAAGAAAAGTAAACCAGTCTGGTGGATCCCTGCCATAAACAAGCTATACAATAGAAGGAGGAAACTAGTACAGAAAAGAGTATAATCCCAAGAAGGGAAGACATCCCTGATTAGTATCAGCAAGAAACTACGTTCCCTCATAAAATCATCCAAGGCTAGCTTCGAAAGAAAAATTGCCATGGACTCCAAAGATAACCACAAGGCATTCTTTAGCTATGTCAAGAATCTAAGGGGCAATCCTCAGATCTGCTCGGAGTTAGTGCAGAATGGCACAAAATACACTGAACCGACCGATATCCAACATCCTGGCAGACAGGTTCAGTGCAACCTTCACCCCCCCACCCCCAAAAGGGCCCATAACTATATCAGAAGAATGTAATGCCCCTGAAATCACAGACACTCAGGTTAAAACAGCCCTCTCTAAAGCCAAAAACACAGCATCAATGGGACTGGACTGTGTCCCAGGCTGTGTCCTACATGAGCTCAAAGATGAGCTAACCCCTCATCTAAACACACCATTTAAACTCAGCCTCTCCACAGGCTACGTGCCCACAGAGTGGCGCACAGCAACGGTTATTCCACTCCACAAAGGTGGATCCACAATGGACCCCAGGAACTATCGCCCTATAAGCCTGACTGGCTTGGTCTGCAAAGCTATGGAGCGCATCATCATGGATCTCATTAACAGAGACATTGGAAACCTCCAAACACTGTACCCTACCCAGTCCGGCTTTGTTAAGGGCAGATCATGCCTCCTAAACCTGGTGGACTTCTTTGAGACAGTTACAAAGGCTATAGATGAGAGAAAGGTGGTCCACACAGCTTACCTAGACCTCACAAAGGCCTTTGACACCATTCCCCACTCAGGTATTATAGACAAGCTCACCAGCCTGAACATAAACCCCTACGTCATGAGATGGGCTGCCAACTGGCTCATGGACAGAACACACATGGTAAGAGTTGCAGGAGCTAGGTCTGACTCTAAACCAGTTACAAGTGGTGTTCCCCAGGGCTTAGTCCTAGGACCCCTCCTGTTCGGCATATACTTCTCAGAGGTACATTCAAGCACAGAAGGACTATGGCTGACCAAGATTGCAGACAACTTTAAACTAGGGGCTATAATTGACTCTCCAGCTGACACAGACATCTCCAAAAGGGTCTCACTGAGACAGATACCTGGTGTCAAAACCATGGCCTCAAGCTAAATGCCAAAAAGTGCATAGTCATCCCCTTTGGAAAAAACAAAGTACCCACAAACTACCACATAGGTGGTAGCCCCCTAAATATGGAAGATGTAATAAGGGATCTGGGGACCCAAGTAGATAGTAACCTTTCCTTTGATAATCACATTGCCAAAGTGGTTAGAAAATCCTTCTATGTAGCCCACCTAATCACAAAAGGGTTTGCATCCAGATCGAAGATCTAACGAGCACATCCAATTGTCTTCTCCCAGGAACAGGAGTATAGACTGCAGTGTTACCATATGGAACTTTGAATTTTTCACCAACTTGTTTAGTCTGCTGAGATCTAATATGGGTCTCCAGTCCCCTGTCTTTTTTGGAACTAAAAAGAACCTTGAGTAAATTCCAGATCCTGGTTGGTCTGCGGGGACTTCTTGAATGACTCTTTTTTTCTAGCAACTTTTGTGTTTCTAGTGTTGCTTGATTCCTTTGACCAGGTGGAATGTCAGGGATAGATTTTGGAGGCTGAGGTGTACATTGGAAAGGGATGTTGTATCCTTTGGATATAATGGACTGTACTGTACCCATTTGTCTTGAGTCAAATTCAGCCAGGCTTCTGGGTACAGTGATATTTTCCCCCCATCTGCCTCCAGAGGTGGACAGGTGGGCCTCCTTTCAGGAGCACTAGAAGGGCCTACCAGAGAAAGTATCTCTGTCGCCCTGGTTTTGTGGACCCTGTCTGCCACGTGGATGGCGTCTTCCATTGTTTTTCCCCTCTGCCCCTGGGGGAAGAATCACCACAAGTGTCAGATAAGGCTCCTTTGGATTTATGGAACCACATTTTTCCACTCTTTTAACCTTTAGGATAAGGTCTGGTAGGGGAAGAAGAATGGACTCCAATGGCAGACAGAGTCTTACCATCTTGTTGGCTCCTGGTAAGAGTTTCTTTTACTTTAGGCCCGAACAATGACGAGCCATCAAAGGCAGTGTCAATAAAGGAAGAATGGAAGGGTTTTGCAAACTCACAAAGGCACATCCAGGGATGTCTACGAAGAGCTATTCCTGTGCTTGCTGCCCTGCTCACTCCATCGGCTGCATAAGATATGAGTCGCATGTTGGAGTTAGATATGGAGGTTAAGGTTGCAAGCTGGGAGTTAACCTTATCAGATAAGTCCTGGGCTGTAGCACCTTGCAGGGTATCTCCTAGTTCTTTTAGGAGATCCTTCTGAAGTTGCATGAAATGCGACAAATAATTCAGCGACCATAAAGTAAAGGCCGCTGAGGAGAGCATACACTTCCTGTATCTGTCCATCATATGAAAATCCTTGTTCGGAAGTTTCAGCTAACTCCTTTTTTTGTGGCTGCTGCCACCACCATTGCATCTACAGGAACCCCTTTAGTTAAATACTGCATATCTTCTGGGGCTGTAATGAATTTATTAGGCCTCCACAGAACAGGGTCCACTGAGTCCGGAGAGTCCCACACCTTCCGGCTCACCAAACCAAAGAGAAGGGTCAAAAGGTGGAGACACCCAAGAGGTGGAGGAGTTAGAGCGAAATGCCTCCAGGTATACCGACTCATCTTCAGAAGGGGAAAAGGACTTCCAGCTACCCCTCTGTTTAAGGATCTCCAGGATGTCTGAAAAAGAGACATCTTCAGAGGGTGACCTTGGGTCCCTTCTGAATCCTCTATGTTGGTATCAGAAGTGACAGACTCAGGGGAGTCTATGTGCTTCCTCTTACACTGTCTTTTCCAAGGGACCTCCTCGTGGGGATGTTCAAGGGAGGTATCGGAAGAGGAAGATCCACCCATTGTGGATTCCTGGGGCACTGGCTCTCTACTCTGTGGGTGATGGAGAGATAATGAAGAGGTGGACACCGATCCCTTAGGGGGAAGAGAGACTGGAGCTGAACGTGGAGCAGACTCAGTTGAGAGCACACTCTGCATCACCTTGAAGGCACTGTGGTCCTGGACCGAGAGAGATTCCAGCCCCAAGAGGCCGGGAGATCTCCCCAGTGCTGAGGAGGGTGGCTTTGTGGCAGATGCGGGATTTGAACTCACCTGAGCTGAGGCACCAAGTGGGAGAGCTGGCTCCAACAAGGGTCTGACCCGACTCTCTCCCCTGGAGCCAACCAGGTAGTGTCAGCCCCCAGGTCCCTCGAGGAAACCAGGGCAGACATCGGATCTGCGATATCAGTAGTGATTATTGCATCTGGTGGATCCAGCACAATGACTTTCATACTCTCTGGCTCCAAACTTGTTCGAGTTGGAGGAGGAATAGGCATAGTAGATGGTACCATTGTCAGCTCCCAAGGTCTGATGGGCTGGGCTCAAGAGAATTTCAGCTAGGGCCCGGGTCTGAAGCAACCTTTTCACTACCCGCTCCATGTCCTCATCCGATAATCTGGAGGATCTTGAGGAATGACTGGAAGACTTGTGGCCACCTGCCACCAACTGTAATAAAGGAGACACTGGCACTGAGCAAACAGGCTCCAAGGGCAGTGACTGGTTCCTCTTTTGACTCAACGTCTCTGATGAGACAGATGGAGCTGAGGGAGAACCATGTTTTTTGGCTCTGGCAACTCTCAGAGCCGAAAAGGCATCATGTTTGGTGCTGCTTGTTGGCGCAGACACTGGAGCCGATGAAGCAGACTTTGGTGTCTTGTCTGATTTTTTGGTCTGATGTCTTTTTTCCACTTTTAATAAGCCCCTTAATATAAGCTTACTCCTCCTCTCTTGCAAGACCCTGGCACTAAAACTATGACAAATGGAGCAGAAGTCTTGAAGATGGAGTGGACCCAGACAGTACACACAACTTGTGTGTCCATCAGTAATGGACATTTTCTGAGTGCATGAATCATACTTTTTGAATCCTGACTTGTGTTCCTTAGCTGGTTCCTTAGACATGCTAGCTATAAGTAAAAAAAAATTCTCAATAAAAGTTAGAGTAAAAAATTATAACAGTTATAACGAGAAACAGCAAAGAAACGAGTATCTAAAATAAGGTACTACATATATTTTTTTAAAGAGAAGAAATGTGGGAAGGAGGAGTCTCTAACTTAAACAACTATCTCCTCCACTGGAGGAGATGCCTCTAACCAAAACGGAGTACTCCTAAAAGAGTTATAAGGAAAAGGGCAAGAATCCTGTAATTTAAATGGATTCTTGAGGAGAAAAATAAGGCCCAATGAAAAAGATAGCCACAAGATAAACTTACAGGTTTAGAAAAAGTAAAAATAGCACAAGGATATTACAATGCCATTAATAACTAAAAATAGCTAACCAGTAGACAGAAAATGTTATAAAATATATAAAATATTAAAATTTTCAAGCCTGGGCCAGTGAAGACAATCCCAAAGCTTCATGCTGCAAACGAGATCTGGGAAAATAGCCGCTAAGCATTATGTGATAGGACTCAGCCTCAAGCCAGTAGAAAATCTCAGGCTTTAGTATAGGCCGAGTTGGAGACGAGATTTCAGCTCTGAACTCAAACAGCAAGACTGAAGGTGAGATAGGACAACATGACATCAATTTTCACATTTTATGTGGGGAAAACTGAGGGAGCTCTTAAAAAAAGAATTTATGAGCATTTATATGATATCAGGAAACAGGACTCCAATAACGCATTATTTAAACATACTAGAAATTGTAGGGAAGCCAGATTTGTATTTTTGTACTAGAAGAGATTACCCATGATATCGAGGGGAGCATGGGAAGCCAGAACTGAGTTTAGAGAACTGTACTGGCAGGTTGTGTTAGAAGCCTGCAAGAAGGCAGGACTTAATAAGCATGTGTCCCTGGCACCAGTACTAAAGTTAAGAGCTGCAAGATTGTAACAAAATTGTTTTTTGATATTAACAGGGAAGCAGTTATTATTATTTTTTGTTCTGATACTTTGAACTTTTAGAATTGAACCATAAAATATATAGGTGCAATAGGGTCAAGTGTTTATGTCTTCTTCCATCTCATATAAGATTATTTTAATTTAGTGATGCTTTTATTCGGTATAAATAATTCATTCATATTTTTGATCACAGCATTTTTTATATATATTTTTTTAGAAAATGATTTTATGTATGAGTATTTATATGTGAAACAATGAGAAGGGTTTATATCCAGAATGCTACATTTCTCTTTAACTTAACTAGAATTGCTTAATTGGTTTTATTGTTGATGAGATATATAAGAGTTGATAGAATGTTATGTGGATGTATCTGAAGAAGTCCCACATAGAATGAAAAATGTGGTATAAAAAGTTAAGCATTTTATATTTTATTTTTTCTTTGCATTTGTGGCTCAATAAACTCTTTGTCCTTGGCTGACTGAACAGTTCCTGATTTCTGGAGTCCAACATAGTCGTTTTGCAAGGTTGGAGTTTTGGTTCTCCTTTGGACACAAATTTCTTTTGGATTTGTTATTTAACATTTATTTACTGTGATAATTCAGCTGGACAGCTAATGTCTGTTTTCAGCAAAGTCCCGTGGAGAAAAGCTCCATGCATTTACAAAATAAAGAGTAATTAATGGTAACATTTATAGTTTACAAAGTGTAAATGATAGTAACTGTTCAGAAATATGCTGTAGAAAAATTTAAAAAGTAAAAGAGCAAAGTCGAAGAACAAATATGTGAGTATAGCACTTTTATGGAATAAGCACAGGTACAATATATGTGCAAGGTATTTTCTTAGTAAGAACATATGTACAAGCATTGGCAGAGTACAGTCTTACTGTTCACCATACGCATACGGAAATAAAATCCTACAGTAGGGTGAGGCTTCAGGGAGGTCCATTGCAGTTACATAAATGGTGTAAAGGTATGATTTAAGGAGGTTTTTGAAAGTGGATGTACAGTTTTGTAATCTGAGGTCAGGCGGCATGGTGTTCCATATTTTAGTAACTTCATGAGGGAAGAAAGATTCTCCAGAGCTGTTTTTACATGGAATATTTTCAATCAGAGCTTTATTACTGGATTATAATTATCTATTTGAATTGTAGAAGTTTAGAAGTCCAGTCAGGGCAGGGGTTTTCTCGGGATAGTATAGTATTTGGTGTGCTAGGTTGAGTTGGTGGTATCGTAATAAATTGGGAAATTCAAGCCAGTGTAATGTATGTAAGGATTGGCAGTGGTGGGAGCGTGATTTGGCATTGTTTGCGAACCTGGCGATTTTGTTGTAGCATGTGGACAGTTTGTTCATGTCAGTTTTATTTGGGTTTGTTAGTACTGGGGATCCATAAAGTAGTGTAGATAAGAGACAGGTTCTGGCTATAGCAATTCTAGACTCATAAGTTAGGTATGTTTTGCAGCAATAGAGGGTCCCTAGCTTTTTCTGGAATTGGAGATAGGGATATATGTTTGTTGTATCTTAGTTGCTGGCAGTGGTGGCTGGTGGTTTCAAATCAAAGGGGGGCTGCTGGAGACAGCCAAATGGGTGGGGCCAATGGGAAGGGCGTGGTCAACTAGAAAGTGGAGGAGCTATGCTCAAAACCACAAAAACTGGAACTTTAATTAAATATGCTGCTCTGGGTGCCAAACCGTCATTATGAGAGTCCAGTGAAGACAAAATGAAGTGTAGAAGAAAAAAAATATTTCAATGCTTTGGCTGCATGACAGCTTACTTAATATCTATATGGAAACAAAAAGGTTGTGAGGCATGAAAAAATAAATTACTTTTTAAATACATTACTGGAATGCCAGTCAAAATCAAGTATACGAAAAACAAGCAGCACTCAACTCAAACCACTTCTCCTTGCACTGCAGTTCTAATTACAATTTATATTCAGCTTTATAAAAGTACCAAGTAACATGCTGAAAGTAGCAATCCCTATGATACCCCCACTTGTAAAAATGTTTCTTACCCAAAAAAGACCTGCTGCCTGACAACTATCTAATTGTTTCATGGGGAAAACAAGGTCAAAGTAAACCATGAACAGCAAACAAGACACAAGCTCAAGATAAATTGCTTAAAGGATTACGGCACAGGTTATGGACCACACATGATAGATTGGCATTCTGTTTAGTATAGGAGTAAAGCCTGTAAAGATGACTACAAGTCTCCAACAAAGGTAATGAGCTTCTTAAAATACTGTAATCATGTCCTTTATTACAAATACTGCCATATGCATTTTAATACCCAAGGCTTATATGTTATCTAGTTATGTAAGTATTTTCTGCATGGCAACAACAATAAGGCTTTCAATGTTGGCAATTCTTTAACATTATGCTTATTAAAGCTTACTTGCATCTTACAATCTCAGACAAACTAACCTGATAGTCAAGAAAGTATTGCTACTTAAACACAGAGCAACGAGCACTTTCTGAATAATAAGAAGCATAAATCAACAGTATAAAAATATGACAGAAAAACAGAACATTCTGCAAAATCAAGCAAGGGCAGATGAAAAGCCACTGTAGTACTTGTGTCTACCTTGGATGGGGGGATACTCTGCACATTTACACTGCATAACTGCTCCTTGCCTTGCTTGGGCATATCCAGAGTCACTACATGGGGGAGTGGGGTGCAACAAGTATGTCACAATTTGAAATGTCTCTGGCTGACTGTGATAGCCCTGATACATTTGTCATACCTCTCAACCTCAGAGCAAGAAATCTGGACAAAGCCATACATAGAAGTGGGACAAAGGCCCAAAATAAGGACAATATTTAAATATTGCTCTTATAAAGTTTCTAATAGGATAGTAGGTCTTGCATTAGTATGAATTTTCTAAAGGGTATGAAATCTAAAACTCAAATGTCTGTCATTATTTTCTAACTTCAGTCTTTAATGATTTGCCATTAATTTGTCATAAAACCACAATTTTATGAAAAATGGTCAAAAAATGTGATGCAAAAATAGAAAATAGCCACACAATACATCTGGGAACCTGTCAAAGAAGGGACACTTTTTTAAATATTAGTACTGTTAACTTGAGCAGCTGACAAAATAAACAAACGTACATGCATTTCTGAAGTAAAAGTAATCTATAACTCTGATTATTACAGTTATTTATTAATTGTAAACCCTTCATGTTTTCTTCCAAAATTGCCATTTTGCAGAGGGATTATTAGAGGGAGAGCAACATTTTGAGCCAAAATTGGGGAGAGTTGAGAGGTTTGAATATGCCTAATTCTATAAAGCAATTTATTTGCACATACCTCTTGACCTGTTAATGCAGGAAATCTGAACAAAGCCAAATATATTGGGGAACATACAAACAGTACTAAAAATTGCTCTTTTATAAACTTAGTTGATAGAATAACAGGTCTTGTTTTAGCATGCGTTTTTCTGAAGGTTATGAAGTCTGAAACTTAATGTCTGTCATTATTTAGTGACTTAATTCCTAAATGATTTTGCCAGAAAACCACAAATTTTATGAGGAACAAACCAAAAATAAGAAGCAAAAATCTATTCATTCTCTGAAACTCTTGACAGTTGAGAGGTATAGTTCAGCTGGGGCTGTCTTTGAGTTTGCCGCCCTTCCCCCTCACAAAATCATCATGGTCGAATGGAGCCTCCCCCTGCAGCCATTCCAATGTCCCATTACTTCGCTATTTCGCCCCATTTACCATAAACACTGTAATGTGCATACTGCTTTACTTCTACGATGATTTGGATTTCATTTGAAAGTTTTATTTTGCATTTTACAGCACAAACACTAAGACATCTGCTAAACAAAGCAATGCAGTCTCACAATGAAAACAGACAGCATTAAAACGTCTCTGCCCTTAAAACTCACATTCATTGAAACAGCATTGAAACCCACATTTAAAGAAAATACATTTGGCTAGTATAAAGATTAACTTTGGGCTGTTTTCAAATGCTAGGCCTCTTGCACACAAGACATACTTGTGTTGTGTGATACAACTTCCTGATTGTATTAAACTATATTCCTTGTATAATACAGTACAGTTGTTAGAGGGTGTTTTAAATTTATTGTTTTGAACATTTTTCCAGTAAACAATGAAAACAAAATGTATGCACCAATAATGACAAAACTGCCCAATTGAGAACATTTCCATCATAAAAGTCTAATCAAACTTCTACAATCCACTACTATCAGTAAATATGCACAATCTTTGTAGAAGCAAAGGCCATCTAAATAATTCCACATTAAAGAGATCTGTAACTAATGAAGAGGTTGCTGCTAGCAAACAACTTTATATTTCATTGTTTCATCTACAAATAAAGTGCCTGTATATTCGCTAAAGTGGACATTCTCAGTACAGTAACATCGACTCCCTGTGGGAGTAGAACCCACAGCCTTCTGCATCAAAAGCAAGCACACTACCTGTTGTGCTATTAACAATGCAAGCAAGCTCAGCATAAGCAGCACTAAACTTCTCTTCCCCTGCAGCTCTCTGATCCTTGTAAAATCTGCTCGACACTCAACTGTATCTCTCAACTTCGCAGCACAAGAAATCTGGAAAAAGCCATAATTTATTGGAGGGGGAACAAAAGCCCAAAAACCAGGGACACATTTTAAAAATTGCTTGTATAATCTTGGAAAGTTTATAATATAAAATATTTTTTACCACCATACATTTCACTGCCAAGTCTTGAAACCAGGACCCTGTTCAAAACAGCCAGAGCAACATACCACTATGCCAAATCAGCTGTTTTATGAAAGTGAGGAAGACTGAAATTTAAATTGCTACCATTTAGTGAATTCAGTTCTCACAATAGCTGTCAACCTCTTAGCACAAAACACCTGGCCAAAGCTAGTAATAAGGGGAATACAGCCCTCAAACATATTCAGTGAATTCAGATCTCACCATAGCTTTCAACCTTAGCACAAAAAACCTAGACAAAGTCAATAATGGGGATTACAGTCCCAAAAATAGGGACAAATTTCAAATATTCATCTTATAAACTCAAAACTTGCTAGAATAAAAGGTTTTGCATTACTGTGTACTTTCTGAAGAATAAGAGGTCTGAAATTCAAATGCCTTTCCATTTTTTTATTTAATATTTGTTAACCAGGAAAGTCTGACTTGGAACAAAAGCCAATTTTCAGCAGAGGCCCAGGGAGAAGTACTGCAGATACATGTCTTTGTAACATGGGAGCTCACCAGAGCAAACCCACACAAAAATGGCACCCCAGCCAAGAATCATAGAACCTCTAGCTCGGAGGCGACAATGCTACCACTGCACCATCAACTATCTAAGGAATTAAACATTCAGAAACCACAGATTTTATGAGGAACAGAACAGAACAATATATGAGGCAAACATCTGCAAAAGTTTCACAAATGGTGGTGGGTAGGGAATTCAGGCTCTTGTTACCTGCACGCGGGATACAGAGCTCAAGCCTGAGGTATTCTCTAACCACTACCAGCTCTATAGCTACCAGTATAAATCAGCTGGGGCATCACACACACACACACCCACACACACTGGTCGGAATACACACTTCCGGTAATTCCTGTTTGCGAATGTTCCAAGACTGCTGACCTTGCAGTCCAACTTCTGGGGCATCAGTAGTCTGCTGCATCCGGACTGGTAAGGTAGCAGTCTGGATTCAGTTTCTATGCAGGTTAGGAGGAGGATTGGATTGTGCCATTGTGGTTCACAGCTGGGGGGGCTGCAGTCCGCAGTCCAGATTCACTTTCTATGCAGGTTAGGAAGAGTATTGACTTGTACCATTGTGATTCACAGCTGGGGGGGCTGCAGTCCACAGTCCGAATTCACTTTCTATACAGGTTAGGAAGAGGACCGGATTGTACCATTGTGGTTGACAGCTGGGGGGCTGTAGTCCAATATCACAAGCCACCACTGGTTGCTGGTCAATTGTAAGTCTTGTAAGTAAGTAAATTGTAAGTAATTTGGCCTCTGGGACTGGCGTGATGAGGGTCTTGTTGGCTGAGAATATGGAGAAGGTGAGGTCATTAGTCTTTGTTGGGTGGAACAGCATAAGTTGTGTTTTCTTTGGGTTTAATATCAATTGTGATTTATTTATCCAATTTTCTATCTCTTTGAAGGATTCTTGGGCTTTATGTTGAAGAAGTTGAATATCAGAAGCAGAGCAAAGCAGATCAGGGTTGTATCATCAGTGTATTAGACTATTTCAGCTTTTGTGGTTGCTAAGTGAAGTTGATTTGTAAAGATGTTAAAAAGAAGGGGGCCGAGAATCAAAACTTGCAGGATGCCTAGTGTGACAAGGAATGGGATTATAGGGAGTTAAGCCATTTCACAGACTGAAGGCAGTTGTCTAGGTAACTATTAAACCAGAGCAGGGTGGGGATGTCGATGTTGAGTTTAGAGAGGCAGGTTAAGAGTTCATTGTGGGAAACCATATCAAATGCTTTGGATAATTCTAGAAAGGTAGCAGAGACTAGTTTGTCTTGGTTACTGTATGAGTTTATAGTGTATGGTTCAAGCACTGTCCTATTACTATTAAGAAGTAAGGTTCCATGTACTAATTTCCCATATGATATATAAGAACTATTATTCCAAAGCAGCACTATGTTAATAAATGTGGAGTTTAAATAACAATCAGTGTTTGGAAACCCAATACCTCCTTCAACCCAGCTTGTGATGTACCAGAGAAAAGAAATTATTGTTTTTTTTTTTGGGATACCAAATGAAGTTGAGTAATACGTTATTCCTGTTCTGTTTAATTTTGGCAGGTGGGGGAATTATTAGAGCTTGGCCAATAAATAAGATTTTAGGTAACAGTATCTATCATTTTGATTAAAGTTTGTCTGTCTTCATATGTGAAGAAGAGTCTGTTCCAACTGTCAGTTAGGCTAGTAATTGAGTTTATAAGTTGTTGGAAATTAGATGTGAGTGATTTTTTTATAATTATATTCAGTGATACCTTGATGTTTAATATGCATGCCCTCCTAGTTTGTCTCTTTTTGATTTAAGTTTCATAGTAACATTTTTATTCATTACAAGTGTCTGAGTTTTGCTGTGATTGAATTTTAGGCCAGAGATGTTTGCAAAGAAGTCAATACTATGTAGTAAGTGATCTGTTGAATTTTCAATATCATTAAAATTTATTAGTAGGTCATCAGCAAACAGTTGTATCTTGAGGGACAATTTGTCTGACACATTATATCCTTTAATGCTGTCATTATTTTTAACATAATTTGCAAGAGATTTAATAGCCAGGGCAAAGAGCAATGGGGCAAGGGGGCACCCCTGTTTAGTACATCTTAATATTTCAAATGAGTTAGATAGATAACATCCAATCTTTACATAGGCTATGGCCTTTTCATATAGTTTTTTAATTAATCCTATAAAGTTTGGGGAGAAACTGTATTTTTGCAGAGCTTTAAACAGATATGGCCAACTTAGGGAGTCAAAAGCTTTATCTATATCAAGGCTTAAAATAGAAAGTTCTTTTTTTCTTCTTTGTTAAGTCTATTAAGGACAGTAATCTAATTATATTGTCTTGTACCATTCTGTTTTTGATAAAACCAGTTTGGTCTTCATGAATTAACATTGAAATAATATTATTTAACCTGTCTGCTAAGATAGACATGAATATCTTGTAATCGATGTTAAGCAAAGAAATTGGCCTGTATGATGTGCAAAGGCTGGGCTCTTTATTTGGTTTTAAGATGGGAGAGATGATAGAATATTTCCATGAGGGAGGGATGTTTGCTGCAGTTTTAACTTCTTGGAGTGCACTGAGTTAGATTTTCAAGATGTTATCAGTTAAGAGTTTGTAAAATTCCGGAACTAGGCCATCCAACCCTGGTGTCTTTTTTGTCTTAAGATTTTTTATTTGTTCCTTTAATTCTTTTAAGGAAAAGAGTTTGTCTGTGTTATTAATATTGTGTTTGGATAGCTTCTTGTGAATATTATTAGCAAGAACATTGTCTCTACTTCTATCACTTGCAGATGAGTTATTATTATTAATATTTTTGTATTTTTTTAAACATAATAAGATATTTTTAGATCTGTAACTTTGATAGTCTGATTATTTCTAGTGTATATTATTTCTTTTATATAACATTTTTCATTTAAATATTTAGATCTAATCACAATCCTGTGCATATTCTTGGGATTAATTGGGTAGGATTATAATCTGATTTTTTTCTGGATTTATTGATATTGTATGCTGCATGATATCTTGATATTCCTTGTTCAGTTTATATATGTCAACTAATGCAGGTTTGTAATTTGATGTAAGTTTTAATTTTAGTTCATCAATTTCTTTTTGTAAGTCTACCAGTTTTTTATCCCACTCTGTTCTTTTATTTATATACCAACTTTTGACTTTACCATGTAAGACTACCTTTAAAGTGTCCCATAGGATAATATCTGAAACCATTATTATTGGGGAAAACTTTATTTCATCTAGAAACCATTATTTAAATCCTTGTACTGTTACTAGATAAGCAGGTAGTCTTTGGTAGAAGTTTAACGAGTCAGTATTAAGTGTTACATTGAAGGTTATAGCATTGTGGTCAGACATAAGGCATGATGTCAGCATTACATTATCAGTTATGGCCAGTAAAGAACTGGTTAGAAAGACTTTGTCTATATTGGTGTGTGTGCCAAATCTGTAGGAGTAGTGAGAATACTTCAGGGAGGATAATATTTTTCTACCATCAATGTCAATTAGGTTTCTGTCTTTTATGTTGTTGTTCAAGTGCTTGGCAAAAGGGGACATATTGATTGGTTTGGAGTGTGTAGCATCAGTAAAGGACAGGATACAATTAAACTCACCTGTTAGTAGTAACTCACATTTAGACTTTAATTTTATGGTGTCTAAATGTTTTTTCACAGTTTTAGTCCCAATACCTGGTATCCAGTAGGTGTTTGCAAAAGTCGACATCCATTATCTAGTTTTAGTATGACTAAAGCAAGCATACTATCATTGCTTAAGTAGGAGTCAACTATTTTTGGAATTCTTATTGATTTTCTGTGTAAAATTAGGACACCTCTTCTTTTGTGGTTGTAGTTTGAACTTACCAAAATCTTACAATCCTTAAAGGTTGATTTGTTTAGGTCTTCTGTTACTAAGTGGAATTCCTGAAGCAATGCAAAATCTGCTTTATGTAACATTAAATATTTGTTGACACTACTCCTTTTCATGGGGTTATTCAACCCATTGACATTAATAGATATAATGTTAAATATTATCATTTGATGGAGACTGCTATTATAAGTAAAACTGAAAAGTGCTTTCTTTGATTCATTATGACAAACACATTTTTTTTAAAAACTGTTAAGGACAATTTAAAAACTCTGAATTTTAAAATGAAACTGTATATTTTAACAACCTTCTGCATGGATAAATTATATCCAAGCTTACTATACCTTTTCTTTTCAAAAACATTTTTATTTTGTTTTCATTATAAACATATGCAAATGTACATATAATAAATACAATAAAACAATAAAAAAACTATTTACAATATTTACATCCATACATGATAAACAGTAATTTTATCCATGAGAAGTTGTCAGTATTTGTTCAAAAGGTTTTCCAATTTTTGCCATGGTATTTTTTTATGAGTAATGTTATGATTTCTATAACAAATGGTTTACAGTTCGTTTTTACAAACATCTTTTGTTAAATTAATAGAATCTTTAAACATCAAATCTTGTTTACTTTTCCAGTTTAAAGTAATAACTTTTCTGGCAATTGCAAGAATTGACCAGAGTAACCAAATCTGAGATTTAGGTATTACATTAGGTATAGAAGCACTGAATAGGATTAGTGAGTTAGAAATATGACAGTTATCAGACCATAAAGCATTAACAAAATATCTGAAGTCTTTCCAATATTGAACAACATTTCTACATTCAATGAACATATGAACCCAGCTGGCCTCTGGTAATTCATCACATTTCCAACATTTACTTTCACTATTTTTGATTATAAGATTTATTTTATGTGGAGTATAAAAACTCCCATTCATACATTTCCATGTATACAATCTCCAATATAATGAAGAAGAGGTACCATACGTATAATTCAATAACAATTTTTGGATTCATGAGATATTTGTTCACCATTAATCTTTACATAGTAATTCCAAAAATCTGAGTCAAACTTTAGAGTGTCTTCTTTTAGTATCTTATAGATAGGTGAGATACTTAATTTTTGATTATCTGTCTTTTCAAGACACCTAATAAAAAGCTGAATCAAACTAGGTATAGATTCAGTCTCTAGGTTGATTGATACTCTCATTTTGTATTCTATAAACTGCTGTAATGAGTGTATAAACAACCAACGGTCTTTACTATTATCAAATCTACATAAAAGAGAGTTTAGTGGTTTAATACACTTATTTTCAATAAACTGATGCCAGAACATCAAGTTATTTTCCTTTAATGTTTGCATCACATTGATGTTGAAAGAGTCTAGGCAATCAGGGGAGTATGCTATAGGGAATATAAGAAATAGAAATTGTTTAATGTTGTAATTACAATCAATTATAGTTTTTAAAGTTATTAAATATTTGATTAATGCCATAAGAAAAATTATCAAACTTCTTATTAAATAACCAAAATTCACATAAAAGCCAATGAACTGTGCTTATTCCATATTGTTCCTTAAATTGATATTCTATAGTTCTGACATCAGTTATATGAATCTCATGTATTGTTTTCCAGCCATATATATAGGTAGGTGTGATCCAATGTAAGATGACATTAATTATAACTGATTTGGAATAAAGATCTAAGACAGGGAATGCTATCCCATTACTATTCCAAGCTCTAATGTCCCATTTATATGCAATCCTAGGTTTTAAGGAGAACCATAAAAATAGAAGTAGCATGGAATCTAATTTTAAATAAGTTTTTGGGAGGGAGTAGTTTCAATGACTGTATATAAAACAAGTTTTTAGGTAAAATTATCATTTTAATTAAAGAGAGCCTATCCTCCATTGTGAAGAACATTTTATTCCATCTTTTGATTAGTTCACTAATGGTGGTTATTAAATTATTCTTCTATGTACTCTTTATGCTGACACCCAAATATTCTAGTACATCATTCTCCCAATTAAACAGGCTATTCTCTCTTAGGTTTTTGTTGATCTTTTTTTTAATTAGTAATGTTTTGGATTTGTTATGATTAAACTTCAGCCCTGAATTTCTTTCAAACTTGCTTAAGGTATTTATAACATCATGCAAAGAACCATCATATCACCCAACATTAACAACATATCATCAGCAAATAAATGTGTCTTAGGACAATAGTCATTATTAAATTGAAAGCCTTTTATATTTTGCTTGTTTCTGATATATGTAGCAAAATGTTCCATTGAAAGAGCAAACAATAATGGTGACAAAGGACAACCTTGTCTAGTTCCCTTGAGGATTTCTAGTGGTGAGGATAGACATGATCCGATTTTCACATAAGCTTGTGCCCCACTATAAATTTTCATTAATAATTTGACAAAATCTGAGGAGAATTCAAAATCAATCAGAATTCCTTGTAGCTAAGACCAGCTAATTGAATCAAAAGCCTTTTTTCCTGAATATATAATAAAAAAATATTGAGTGCCTTTACTATGGTTAAGCACAAATGTATATAACACCCCCATCATGGAAATACTCAATTATCTCCCCATATTAAAACAAGGTAAGGACCCCAAATCTTGTGATTCATATAGGCCAATTTCATTACTAAACACTGATTATAAAATTTTCATGACAATATTAACTAATAGGATAAAGAAAATATTACCTAATCTAATACATAATGATCAGGCAGGGTTCGTTCTTCATAGAAAAGTGCAAGATAACATTATTAAATTACTTACTATATCTCTCATAGAAGCCACAAACTAACCCTCTCATGACATCTAGTGGTAATTCATAGCTTCTACAGGTTAATAGCAAGCAGAAGGGAAGCTGCATGTACATTAAAAATGTACAAAAGGAAACATTCAATTTAATATACTATGTATGCATTAACTTATAGCATGAAGCTGTATACAATTTCTTAAAATTATTTTTACCTAAGCAAACTAAGATAAATTGATAATCCTAATAATTATTTATTGCTGTGAGTAAAGACAGGATTGTAATGTCATTAAAGCAGACTGGAAAAAAAGATGCATTTAAAAATGTCATTGTCAGAAACATGTTTGTAATTCTTATTTAAATATAAATGTAATTCAGATTAAATAAATCACTATTTGCAGTAAAACATATGCTTATAAGACTTTTTAGATAAAAAGAATTGCTTAATGAATGAAAACACAGTTCAAATGAGCATTCTTGAATCTGATTGGCTGTTAAAGTTCAGTGAAGAGAAATAAGTTTGGAGGTCACACCTACTTCCTGGAAGACAGCACAGATTGTTTCCCATGAGTCTGTGAGCTAACTGAAGCCTTTAGAAGCTCGAGCTTGTCACAAAAGTTGTCAAAATTCCATCAAAAAGTAAGTAGGTGGGAATTTTCTAGTAAACTGAAACATTTAAGCATAACTTGTAAAATTATGAATATTTAAATAAAGGCTCAAAATTACCAACCATACACAGCTATATGTTAGCTAAATGGAGCACATTGCAGAAGTTCAGTTAAGTAGTAAATGTATATATAATAATAATAAAATGTCACCACTTTCTTTTTAATTACTTAACAGTAACACAGCAAGCATTCCTCTCTCCTGCAGTGATTAAATACTATGACACTAGGACTAAAACAGAAAGGGGAGGCACGTACATGAAGAAATAAGTATAGGATATAAAAGAAATATATATATATATATATATATATATATATATATATATATATATATATATAAAATGAGTAAGTGGTTTTATATAATTTTACTAGTGCTATACCATGTATATAAAGAGATAAAAGTATAAAATAGTAGTTTGCAGTTGGATAAGATTTTGATTTACTTGAATTTTGGGTAATATATGTTATTTATAAAGTATTTAAAAGTTGTATTATTTTACACAAGAATGAGTTCCCATAATAAAGGGACTAGAGAATGCTATATAACTTTCTTGTATTTGTTATTGAATGATCATAAGTAAAATTGTTAGAATAGGATCTGTTTATTTTAATTAATTAATTAATTAATTGGTGATTTAATGAGTTAAGTTCCCGCCAATTTTAGTTTAAAAGAGAGAGTTTTAATTTAGAATATTATCTGATGAAGCGTAGTTTTACCTACGCGAAAGCGCTTATCGATTCTCTTGTCATATGGAATAAAGTTTCACTTTTTTTGCAACTACGGAGTTACAGAGTTTTATTCAAAAACTACATCGTGGTGAGACCAATTTCTCTCATTTTGTTTTGATTCCTACCCTGGACTTGTGAATTTTGATCTCTTTAAAAGAGCAGTTGCATCTTCTAGCTTTTACTTTTTCGTTAATTTTGTGTTGCGACTGCCTGACACGATGGAATCATCCAGTGTTGAACTAGATTACCGGCCAGAGACGAGGGATACCAGTATTGCACTCAATGGACTGTTACATTGTCAGACGAACCCTTTATTGGCTCTGGACCTAGATGATACTACTGACTTCAGAATTACACCAAACACAGATGAGAATTTAAATGACTTTTTCAAACTCTCTAAAGAGTTTGAGGATGATTTATATAGACTGCAGCGTTATGCCTGGCAAAGGCAACATTTGGAAGCCTCACTACACTTTCGTGTGGTACCCAGGGGCATGCGGGTTTTCTGCATGCCCACCTATGGAGAAAACCATCCCATTCTCCTGAAAAAATGGCAAGATCTTAATATTGAGTTAGGATTCAGTTACATGAGGCTTTTGAATGAATACTTTGCACCTTTAGAAGCAGATCTGCGTATTAAGATTGATTCAGCTTACAAAAATCTTGTCTCTCGTTTTAAATCAGAACAATGTAAGTCTAAACTACAAGACATTTGTATGCGTATCAACACTTTCAGTGATAGGCTGAAACAAACTAAGTTAAAAAAACTACGAGATTACAAAGATTTTTCTCTCGGTCAAATATTTGTTTGGCCAAGATATAATGCAACGCAAGTACGTCAACGTGCTGACGATGTACCTGCAGACCTTGTTTCTTCCTCAAGAGTTAATATTCATCTAAATGACAATAACTCTGTGGCTTTAGCGAATTCCACAGGTCCTAATATGGGATCCACGTCTCCCGCAGGCATTAGCAACAGGGAACGAGTTCCTGCGACTCCACCGCCAAACCAGCAAGCATTTTTGGATATTCCAACAGAAGTTGCTTTAGGAGCGATACCCAAAGTTAAGCAGGACACTCATTTTTTACCTTATCCAATAAAACAAGTATCTCGCAACAGGGGGCGATCAAGCAGCAGAGGACCCAGGAAGCGCAAATTCACAGGAGAAAGGTACAAAGACATGAGAAAACTAAGAAATTGACTGTCTTGTCTCATAATTTGTCTACTTTGGTGTTGGATGACTCTGACATTGCGCTATTAAGTAGAGGTTTAAATTTTATTCCTGCATTATGTAGTAATTTAATGGATACTTTGTTTGATCTACGTTTGTTTTGTAGATCAGTTTCATTAAAAATGTTTTTTAAGGATACAAATGAGATAACCACAGATTTTAGCAGCGCTTTTAAACGCAAAAGTAATTTTGTTCCAATATCACCAGTCAGCGTTGAATGTTTTTTAAAAACATGTGAAAAATACTTTTATTCACTGTTTTCTAAACATACTAAGAGGGCTGCTTATGTGAATCTTTCTCCAGCTGAATTTAAGTCGTTAACTAAATTTAAAAAAACCTCTGAAGTAGTTATTAGACCTGCTGACAAGGGAGGAGGGATTGCTATATTCAATACACAAGACTACATGACACTTATGTTAGATTTACTTTCAGATCTTAACACATATAAAATTATTAGTTTGAATGATCTTAATAAGATTATTGTGACTGTACAGGAAACTCTTCATGATTTACTTTTTTGTAGACAGATTAATATTGATCTGTATAATTATCTTTTTATTGAACACCCATTAACACCGGTTGTTAAAGGATTACCCAAGATTCATAAACAAGTTATACCCATCCCTATGAGACCCATTGTCTCAGGTAAAGGGTGGGCCACGTCCAATATTTCAAAGTACATTGAATATAATCTTAGACCACTTGTGGACTCTATCCCCTCTATCTTGAAAGATACTTACGAATTATTAGATAGGGTACTACAATTGAAGTTAGACAAGGTACCCAATAAGTATCTTTTAGTGACATTGGATGTAAAAAAATTATTTACTTCTATTCCAAATGAAGTAGGTTTGGAAGCCATTAGGGAATTACTTGTCAGTGAACCTACATTTACTGGTGATAAAATTATTTTAATTTGTCAACTTCTTGATTTGGTTCTTAATAATAATGTTTTTATGTTTGGCGATGTTAATTATTTACAAACATGGGGGGTGGCCATGGGCACCCCCTGTGCTAATACATACGCCAACCTAGTAGTTTTTAGCTGGGAAAAGAAATATTTATTTGATCATCCAACTTTTAGCAAAGTAAAATATTATAAACGTTTTGTCGACGATGTACTAATTATATGGGAAGGCACACAGATTGATTTTGAGCAATTTTTAATGTATTTAGAAACCACAACGACATATCTTAGATTTACCATGGATTCTTCGTTTACTAAGGTAAACTTTTTAGATGTAACTCTTACTTTGACTAATGAAGGAACCATTACATCTTCTATATATAGGAAGCTTAGCTTCGATAGTATGCATCCAAGGCATACATTTTCTGGCATAGTAAAAAGCCAATTTATAAGAATTTCCAAGTTATGCAAATCTAGTACTTCATTAATTATAGAAGCTGATAAGCTTGAGTCTTTATTTATTGATAGAGGCTATGACACTAATTTAATAAAAAGCATTAGACAAGGTATAATAGAAAATGAAGCTGCGAAAGATGCTACATCTAATAATGTTATTAGAAATGGTAAAAGTAGCGTACCTCCAGACAGAATGTTTATTCACAATAGATCTAATTTTTTAAAATATGTCATTAAGTATACTAGTGATGTGAAACAGATGGAGAAAATTATTTGCAAAAATTGGAATATACTAATTACGGATGAGTTAGTGAAGCATATAGTAGGTGAAAAACCCAGATTTTTATATGAAAATTGTCCAAACCTTAAACAGATTTTATGTGACACCTTTATCCACAATAACAGTACTTCTGTCACAATCAATAACAAAATAGGTACTTTCCCTTGTATGAGGTGTAATAGATGTTCATATATTTCATCACAACAAATTTACACTCATCCATTTTTAAATTTTAAGTTTATTCCTAGGTTTTATGCCACTTGTTTAACAAAAAACTTAATATATTTAGCAACCTGCAATAAATGTACAGCTTTCTATGTTGGCCTTACTAAACGGAGGCTAACAGACAGAGTTTATAACCGTCTTTATGAAATTAAGAGAGGTTGTGAAAATAATGCCTTAGCTTTACATATTAAAGACAATAAAGATCATGTTTTTTATTTTAGGATTCTAGAAGTAGTCTCAATAAATAAGAGAAGAGGAGATACCAGCAATTGTTTAGCTATGGCAGAGCTAAAGTGGATTTTTAGGCTTGGAGCCCACCTTTCTCCAGGTCTAAATAAATTTGTTTCCATTAAACCTATTTTAAATAATAGATTGTGATAGATAATTTGCTAAATACTTTTAGATGGAACACAAACAGTTTTTATATAAATGTATATAATATTACATTGTGTAATTATAGTAATGTTTTAATATTTTTACTTAACACAGATTTTAGCATTTTATCCCAGCTTAAACTATAGTATTTTAGAATTCCTACATTAAATAGATACACTAGTCATATTTTAACAGCTCATAAATATTTATTAAATCATATTTATTAAATACTTATTAAACCACATTCATATATTTACATTTATATTTATATTTATTTATTTCATGTTTATATTATACACAGTTTATATACATATATCATGTTTTAATGGAATATTTATTAAGACTTATGATGAATTGGGTGCTCAAATAGTTTTCCATTAAAGTAGTAAGTTTCTTTTAAAAACAGTCATTTATAATTGTGTTTTAAAAGTTGTCTACATAAGTATTTAAAAGTTGTATTATTTTACACAAGAATGAGTTCCCATAAAAAAGGGACTAGAGAATGCTATATAACTTTCTTGTATTTGTTATTGAATGATCATACGTAAAATTGTTAGAATAGGATCTGTTTATTTTAATTAATTAATTAATTAATAAATTGGTGATTTAATGAGTTAAGTTCCTGCCAATCTTAGTTTAAAAGAGAGAGTTTTAATTTAGAATATTATCTGATGAAGCGTAGTTTTACCTACGCGAAAGCGCTTATCGATTCTCTTGTCATATGGAATAAAGTTTCACTTTTTTTGCAACTACGGAGTTACGGAGTTTTATTCAAAAACTACATTGTGGTGAGACCAATTTCTCTCATTTTGTTTTGATTCCTACCCTGGACTTGTGAATTTTGGTCTCTTTAACAGAGCAGTTGCATCTTCTAGCTTTTATTATTTATAAAGTTATCATTGTTGTGGAAAAGATAATAGGAGAGAAAAAAATGTTACATTACCTTCTGTGCATGAGTCCACATTATTTAGAAGGGAGAAAACAAAAACTAGCATAAAATGTGACGTTATGTATAATCATTTGTTTTTGGGTTTTTTTTTTTTTTTTTTAATAGTCCACTCATTTTTTAAAGCTTGTCTTTTTAAGTTCATTGAAGAATCCATGGGTTCAGGTTGACTTAAAGGGTTCTTTTTTTGGACAAACGTGGATGCTTCTTTGAGAAAGTCAAAAGTTTTCTTTCCTTCTGGCAGGGATAGTCTTATTCTTGCTGGGAATATAAGTTGTGCTTTGATCCCGTCTTTTTTTAATGATTTTGTTAGAGGGACACATGATCTTCTTTTGGATATTGCAAGGGTGGAAAGTCATTGTCAAACCTAATAATTTTGTCACCAATTTTTAATGAAGCAAGGGACAGGGCAGTTCTTAAAACAAGGTCTTTGTCTTGAGTGGAGATAAATCCTGCAATAATAGAGCTTGGACAGCTGTTTTTACTAGATACAGAAGTTGTAGTTAAAGACCTGTGTGCCCTTTCTATCCCAAAAGATAGTGCTTCGGGTTGGTTTAGGATTTTAGGAATCCAATAAGTCAGTAAATTAATCATATTGCCCCCCTCCATCCACTCCAGGATGCCATAGATTCTTATTTTGTTTCTCCTGGTTCTGTTCTCAATGTCATCTATCTTTCCACTGAGTCTAATGTTTTCTTCAAGAAGAAAGTCTATGTTTTTTTCACTTTCTGTTAAGCTGTAGTCTGTATCTGTTAAAGAATCTTCCAAAGCAGTAATCTGAGCAGTTTGCTGTTTAAGGACTTCATTTAATAAGATTATTAGTTTGGTGGTATCTTCTTTTATATTGCCCACTTTTAAGTTTAATTTGTCTATTTTACCCACCAAGTCTTAAACTGTAGTAAGGATTGTCTGTTCTTTATTTATTATAGTTTCTTGCTGAGAAAATATGGAGTTACTCATCTTCCTTTGTGAATGTGGTTTTAATGTCTGTTCTATTTGAAAGTTTGACAGGAAAATATGAAATTTTTAGCTTAAAAATTGCACCAACTTGTAGCTTATGACGTCCAGAATCTGATTTTAGCAGTATCAGGTCTTTGTTGGTGAAATTAAATAAAAAAATACTGTCAGGAAAAAATGAAGACTGCTGAGCTCAAGAACTCTGCTGCTTTTAGCTTGACATCCAAGCCACGCCCCCCCCCCCCCCCCACCATAATGTGTTTAATTTCAGTAAAAGGTAAGGACTGGTTGCACTCTGTTTATCCACAGGAGCAGATATTGTGGTGGGCAGGGCTAGAAAAATTCCCCACACTGTGATGTGTATAATGTGGTCAAAGGTGAGGGACCAACAGCAATAGGGAACAGGTTCCTCGGTTTATCTATTTAGTCAAGTACAGTGAATGACAGAAGCTATGCAGAATTTACCAAACTGTGATGTGCTTAATGCTGGTAAAGTTAGGGGACTGACAGCAATAGGAACCAAAAGCTTCTGTTTATTCACAGGGAAAGATGCAGTGTAGGGCTGGGACAGGCAGATTTCTCACACTGTGTTCTGCTTAATGCTGGTACAAGGTGATCAATGGACAGAAGTGGGAACTGAACACCTCTGTTCCATTATATACCCTCAGAGTCAAGTATAGTGTGAGACAGGTGCAGTACAAGCCTTTCCATATTGTGGTAATTTCCTAGTGAAAGGTGCAAAAGGCCAGTGTTTATTCACAAGTGTAAATAAATTGTGGAACAAACATAGTGCAGACTTCCCCATATTGTGATATGTTACTTTCTGGTGAAAAGTGGGGGGCTGACAGCAATAGAGACCGATGTTCTGTGTTAATCCACAAGAACAGGACTTCTATAAGGCAAAGACAGTGCAGTCCTATACTGTGATACATTTAGTGTCTTCTGGAGGCAAAGAATTGACAGCACTGTGAATGCAATCCTTGTACTTTCAGTCATAGCTATATGTATACATTTGTTTAATTTCCCTCCAGGATTTTATCCCATAAGCAACAGTGACAGCATAACTTTGATATGGTGTACAATTTTCTTGTTACTTTAAGTCTGTTGTATCATTGCCATAACAATATTGTCTTAGAAATGGGCAATGAGGAATAATTACAAAGTTTAGGGTCTGCATGCCAAAAATAAAACCTGGTGTGCTTTAACACTAAGTATCAATAATAATCACTTGTAAAAGAGTTTAGTGGGCAAAAGAGATACTTCACAGCATGAGTTGGCACTATGGCAAATTACCACTTCATCCATTTAAAAAGGTTGCTGCAGTGGTGAGGAAGATTGCCACTTTGTAGTGACCATGAATATCTGTGTGGGCGGTCACGGTGGTGCAGTGATTAGCATTGCCACCTCACAGCAAGAGGCTCTCTGGTTCGATCTTTGGCTGGAGTGCCTTCTGTGCAGAGTCTGCATGTCCTCCCTGTGGTCGTGTGGGTTTACTCCGGGTGCTCCGGTTCCTCCCACATCCCAAAGACATGGTGTAGGTGGATTGGACACTCTAAATTGGCCCTAGGCATGAGTGTGTGCATGTGTGTGCCTTCTGTGGAAGGTTGGGCGCTGGGCTGGCAACTAGACACCGTAAAACTCCACTGCCAATCATGAGCAGATGGGTTATCTGCTGTGGCAACCCCTAACCGGGAAAAGCCGAAAGAAGAAGTGGCCATGAATATTTGTCAGTACCTTTTAGAGTCTAACTAACAAATTATCAAAATCTACTGTCTTCAGTCTTGGATTATCAAAAAACTTTTAATTTAAAAGTTTCCTGGTATTGATGGCATTCAGATGAATGTGTTGTGCCCCAGGTTTTGATTAACTGTGAAATAAATAAAGAGAGTATTCAGAAGTAAGTGAGTGAGTTTCACTTGTTCAGTATGTTTGTCCTTTAATGCACAGATATGCAGACATAATTTAGTAAATTGAAGTAAGGAAGGCATGAGGACAGAGAGGAGACCCTGACATGCAGAGCCATTGTGCAGAGCCATTGTGGGTTTTACAGACTATAGCACTGTATCTCTGAACTATCTTGCATTTTCTATCAGTGATGGTGGGAGTACTTTTTTTTTCATTCTTGTGAGATTTCATTAATAAGTGTGCAGTGGTCAAGTGTTCACGGTATACTCAGCTCATATTTCACATGAACCCCAGTGTCTAATGTAGAATGGGGTTTAGTTTACATAAAGTGAAGGACTAGAATCTCGGGATACCACAACTTGGACAATTATCATACTTAATTGCATGAATGTTCTTGGACAGAAGTGTCACAGCGAATTTACAAGTTTCTTGCATTTCGTATAGTCTGTGCCTATATTGTCACTGTGTCATATGAACATTCAACAGCACTGAATAGGCAGCTGCTGCAATTATGTTTGCTGATGTTTGAAGAGCAAATAATGAGCCAGATCTCATTATGTATTTGTGTGTCTTCCCTATAACAGGAAGGACCACATGACGTTACCTAGGTATGATTCTAGTATACCTGCACTTACATTTTGGACTGACAGGAAAAAGAGTCAGAACGGGTCAGTTAAGCGCATAAGATAGAATCTGATGAGAGTTAGAACCAGATCTGGATGCCTTAGTTTAAGCCCTTTGGGATCCTGTGGGATCTACTCTCTGACAGACAGCAACAATGTGCTGATCTTCAACACCAACAACTGACAACTGAAAAACAGGATCAACTTAAACACAATTTCTCAGACTTAGTCGCAGTGAAGTCATCTCAAGGCAAACAAGTAGCCTTTAGCATTAACTGCATATCAAAAATGAATCTGAGCTTTGCTATGCAATAAAAGTCATTCTTCTTGCACTATATCAAGAAGTAAATTAATGCCTTGATACTAATAACCCCCTAAAACCCCCTGTGGTCTTCCCAGTGTGACTAGTCTAACCATTTGAGAAGCAATGACTTAGGGGAACAAATCTAGAAACATGAAACCCAACTGGGAAGAAAGGAAGGAAGGGTGTATTAATGCTGGGTGTAGCCAGGCATATATCATAAAGTACACATTCATTTTTGAGTGACTGTATTTTTTACACCTCAAGGGCACTAAATGCCCTACTTTTAAATGCACAAATGAAAAAGTAAGGTTAGAAGTCAGCCAGCAGAGAAGATACATGTGTCCACAGTGATTATTAAATTACTAACAGTCAATTTAAAGGCTACTAGTATGAACATTTTACCATACATGCTGTATCCTTATTTTAAATTTTGGCACACACTGTGGAATAAATCAAGCAAAGGGCAGTCCTAATGAAGAAGAAGGGGCTGGCTACATGGAAGTTTGGAAAAAGAATTAGAACTTCCTGGCTACATCCATAGTTAATGATATCACTAAATACATTCACTAAGCTTTTTGGATTATTATTGGACATTATGATCAGACATATTTCAGAAGCAGGTATAATATTTTTCTTCAGCTGGCATGGTCTTTTTCTGGGACACTTTTTTTTTTGCTCACTTGAGCAAGAAGCTGCAGTTAGGTAATGGTTATGGTAATTACCCTGTTTAAACTTAAGATGCTTTTGACACTTGATATCAGAGTTGAGAACCTGGATAATTTATTATTTATTTATGTTTTGTTTTGCGGTATGATTATGGCCTATTTTTCAAGGGAGAACCGAAACAGTACTCATGTTGCCTAAGGTAATGGAACAGTAGCAATGTTTCTATTCTTTTCCTGTTATTTTCAAGGTTGGGGAGTTTCTTGACAAATGTAGAAAGGTATGGAAGGAGAATATAAACAAGGTAGAGGTTCCTAGACTGGAGCAAGATGGTGTACAAAATAAGGACATTGTCAAATCAGTGACACTAGTTGTGCTGTAATTTGCTGTTTTTTTTAAAGCTTGTTACTGAAGCAGAATATGTTGAAAATTATTTGATGATTTGAGGCATTTGGGGGTTGACTATAAAATGAATTACATTACCAAAGATGAACTGTCCACACATTTATTCTTTATTATTCCTTTTACAATTAACCCCATTTAACTGTTGTTGTTCAGGTTAAAGGATATTTACGGTTTCAAAAATTTGAAAAGACATTGCTGTTATTCAAAACAAAACAAAAATGAAATTCTGATTTGTAATAAACATTGAACATTGGTAAAATTATTAAATCAGCATGGAAATCACAAGTGAAAATGATGAAAGTACAAAAAATACAATATCATCTGGGGTTAAAAAGAACAAAAAACAGAAAAAACTCCCTAAAACATTTAATTAACAGACATAAATGATAAGTTTTGTATATATTTCTAAATGCATTATAAGATTACTATACTGAAGCAGTGTGAAAAGATACATGCAAACATTATAGATTGATTAGATGTAAATTTATTTCTGAAAAAAGAAGCAATTCAAAGTAGCATGGGACAATGAAGCAATTTTGCCATTTGGAACCAAGACATTGTTGTGGAACTTGTATTATAACTCAAAACAAGAATATAAAAGTAATGGATGTGGTTATAATAAAGACTGTAACAGCAGTTACAGTGGCTTTAGGAATAAGAACAGGATCTTGGGAAATAATTTTTGCAACTGCATCAAAAACAGGCAGAGAAAGAAATAATTATTTTAAGAGATTATAAGAAGTGCATCATCATGGCAGCAAATGAGGGAAATCAGAAAAAAGATGACAACTGACATAGATAAAAAATAGTGGAATAGGTTAACAGTTTCAAGTAAGTATCTGAGAGGTGTGATTGAAAAGAAGGAAGGTCTCAGTGAGGAAATGCTGCAGTCAACCTGAAAAGTGAGTTGTGCAAAATAGTGATGTAACCAGTACTTCTGTACAGCACAGAAACCTGAGCAGTGAAGTCTGAGCAGCTGAGTAAATGTCGGGTGATGGAGATGAAGTGCCAGAGATGATCAGTAGGATACACACTATGGGGCAGGCAAGAAAATGAGAACAGCAGAGGGGAAACCTAAAGTAGCCCTAATTGAAGAGAAGGTCAAGGGGTCAAGGAGATGCGATTACAGTAGTTCAGTCAAATGTGCAGGAAAGCAGAAGATGATTTGGTAAAGCAGATTTTGAAGAGAGAGGAAGAAGCCAAGAAGTTATGAGGATATCAATCCAAGAGATGAGTTTCATGAGAGATCTGTAACAGTTGGGCACGTCTGACAAAGAATGTGGGTGAGTGGTGCTCACTTAAGACAGATAATGACCATTAATAAAACAACCTTATCCTATGTACAAATAGGAAAAAAAGGGGCGGTGTTGATGATGATGAAGATATGTGTAAGATGGAGTGAAGCAAGTTATAAATAACTGCAGATTAATAGTTATGTGTGTGATGCCCCTGCATTGGTCCAGTAATCAAGGAGCCTCAATTCTCACCACTAGCACCAGTGAGGGATATGCACATTGGGAGGATGACAAGTACACACACACACAGTAAAGTACAATTTCCCTTAAGAGCACACAGAGATTACAGTTAGTCTGGGGCTGGTTTCCCCCTCTTTCTCCAGATCCCCAATAAGACTCCTCACTGGCACAGTTATAGGGTTAAGATCTCAGCCAAGCAGTCAAGCCCAAACCTCCAGCACCCTTTCTGTCCAATCAGTGCTTCATGTCCCTGGCCAAGTAGCTGACACACACACTTTGAGATATGATTTATATACAAACACACATACACTCCTGGGAAAGGCTGGCACAGGTTTACTAGCTATGCCCCCTTCTGCCCAGACTAAAAGGCAGTTATCACTGCTACCAACCAGCTCTTTATCAGCTAGTATAAGGCCATTACAAAGGGTGACCAATTCTACTGTGTAATGTTATTATTATCCAAATGGTAAGTGTGACCAAGACTTGCAAGGCTATTTAGGAGCAGTGTCACCAAATACATATGCAAGTACTATAAGAGCTTAAATATCTCTAAACAAACCGGCCACAATTAAAAAGGTTTAAATATATTTAATAATAAATAAAAGAACAAGACAATATTCAATAACAGCCAGAGTCACTTAAGCGTTCATAATCATAGGAAATATTTTAAAACAACATTGCAGGACTGCCTCAAATAAATACAGAAAACATCTAAACTAATCTTTACTATATTCCTATCTCTAAAAGAAATATTATACCTAAATCTTACTTAAAGAGCAAGGCAAATAAAGATGAGAAGTACTGAATGGATGTTTTCAGGTCCAAAGACAAGTACAAAATGCACAGACTCACTCTCTGAAATAGTTCTTAAATTACTATCAAGCATTACTGCTAGTCAGCTGGATGACATCAGTCTTTGTCAACTGCCTTCAGTTCCCAGGCTAACAGAAACGTAAAATTTAGCACATCTGTGTCAGAAATACTTATCTCTCAGATGTATAGCTGTTAGGAAGTCAAAGAGCAATAAAAACACTCTACATTTGAAACCTAGCAATTATTTCTGTTTTTCAAGACAATAGAAAGAACTTGTAGCTGTAGATATCCTGTCTTCTCGCTGTATTAACTAACATTATAATACATTGTAAAACTCTTTACTTTTCAACTTATTTTCTTTGAATTTTGCAAATTAACTCTGTATGTTCCAACTTCTACCATTAAAACATACATTTGCACAGGTGTATAGTCTATATACATTTCTGTCCTTTTCCAGTAGGGTACACTGTGGTCACATTTTAGCTCAGTACTTTACGCACACGTCTGTACCAGTAGTTTAATATCCACATAGCATATAGTTCCTTACGTTTGTAGGACAAGCATATAAATCATAGTAATATTCACAGATAACATATGATTATTTACAAAATTCCAGATAGCTGGGCTTGCAGTGTCACATTTCTATATAAATCATATTCATATTTTCAAGTGACATATAATTATTTACAAAGTTCCAGCTAGCTGGGCTGGCAGCATCTTGGTTTGTCACAATATGCAATGCTGATTATTAGAGACTTAGTAAATGAGGTTGGCATAATGGTTAAGGTGTTTACCTTACAGACACAAGATACAGGGTTTAGTTCTTACATGGGGTGTTTGGCAAATCTTAGAATGACTAATAAGGGCAATTATCCTAGTGCTAATCCATATTTTACAGGGTGGGAGGTTGGCATAATGGTTAAGGTATTTACCTTACAGACACAAGGTGCAGGGTTTGAATCTCACATGGGGCAATTGACTAGGCTTAAAATGGCCCCAATGGCAGTTGGTCTAGTACTAATATATGACATGGTAAATGGCTGTATGCATGGGATAAAAGGCAAATAAATTAAGGCAATATTAATGGTAATCAAGAAGGCTGCACATAGTACAGTACAAGAGAAGAAGGGAGGTGGATGTTTGATTTGTGGCATATTAAAAGTATGTAATAATGCTCTTCAGTCATAATGTATAATGGTATTGGTTGATTATGAATATATTAGAATCTCTTTATATATTTTCAGAAGTACAAAATAATGGTAAATGAATGGCAGGGAGAACAGATGGAAAAATAATTAATGCATGGTTGCCATTTGAATACTTTGATATTTAAACTGATAATGAATGCAGTATTTGAGAAAAGTAAGCAAAAAGTAGAAGAAAGAAGATGAAATAAGATTAGAGATACTACAGGGTGTAAAATTATATACAACAACTATTTATGTTGATGATACAGTTTTTACAGGAAGCAAAAGTTAGATGGATAAGAAATAAATCATAAAGGTAGAGTTTAATGTTATGTGAATGGAATTAAAGTTAAACAAGAAAATTATTTCACAGAAAAATTAGATATGGTTTATGAAAAAGAAGAAGTGCAAAATGGATGACTGTCAAGAACTAATTGAAAAAGTGAAAGAGATTGTAAATTTGTAGACTGTATTTAAGATTGATTTTTGCTTAAAAATTGTATTTGGGAAGTGAAAATTTTGTTAGAATGCCAAGTTGTTGTGGTAGCATGCATTAAATATCAGAGAAAAGAGAAAGGATATTAGTACAAGTTATTATCTCATACAGATTGGGTTTCAACACTAAATCCACTTAAGAATGAAGTGTTATAAAAAAGAAGGAGCTAGTATATAATGAAAGGGGGAAAAAGGTACAAGATTAGCTAATCCAGTAGTTTTCTTGGATTCATTAAGCATGAATTATTCATTGGTTAAGCCTTTTGTAAAGAAAGAAAGTGTATTATGGAAAAGCGTGAAAAAGAAATATATGCATGTTTGGATGAATATCTCAGAAGGGAAAAAAGGAAAATGAAAAAGGAAAAATGCAAGTGTATGAAAAGAAAAAGGTTTAGCTTAAATGTAAATATAGGGACATCAGAAAACAAATGTAATTTTTGTAATATAATAATGCAAGGCTTTTATTATGTGGATCCATAGGAAAGAATAAAAAAACGAAATAAAGGAAATAAAATCTAACAAGACAATAAAGATATAAGGGAATATATGAATAGGGTGATTTTTCTGTGAAAAATTCATTTCGATGAGTTAATTGTTAAGGAGAACATCAGGTAGGAGTGCAAGGAAGAAATGAAAATAAAAACAAAGTTGTAATGTTGTAACAATACATCTCTTTTTACAGCATAACAAATTAAATGTTTTCGGCAAAATGGCTAACTTATAAAATGGAATTCTTTTAAGAAAATCATGTTAAATCTGACTATATATGGAGTTTATTAAAATGTTAAAATTGTGATGAACTTGAGTACTTACTTATGCCATCATGTTTTTGGCATTAGTGATATATGGAATCATTGTATGAAAAACAATATAATATGAGATACGTATTTTAAAAATTAAATCCTAGATATGGCCAAAGAGTTGGGTTAGAGGAATAAATGTGTGAGACTTTATGAAAATATTTTGTATATTTAGTAAATATTCTAAAGATATTTGCATTATCTCAGTTTATGAATATATACATATATGTTTTTAAAGTATAAATAAATTATCCCTTCTCTTTTTGAAATGCCATGAGATATTTTATAGTATAGCACAGTGTCATTAGTGGAAAACAGAACCCACAATCTTTTAATATTCCAGCATCAAAGGGAACTGTGTTATCCATTGAGCTACTGACACTGATCAATTTAAAAGCAAGCGTTATAGTTTTTCTAAGTCTCAATAACAGGCTAATACTATTAAACTACTTTGCATAATGTCAGTATTCCCAGCTAGTTTTTAGTGGTGCACAAGCATTTTACTAAAGGAGGAGTGACAAAGATACTAGACACAGCACAAGTGTCCAGCATACCCCCATTCATCTGGAAGGGCTAAGTTTCCAACTTCACTCATGTTATATGTAAGAAGGTTGTCAAGGGATTACAATCGACTAGCAAAATAGCACAATGACATCTGTGTGAGTTTCATTAAGGGTATTGTGCATCATAAAGAAGTTCCCTGGATGTAAACATGTTGGTGACATCTAAAATGATACTCCGAGGATTTCCTGTTTCATGATTTGAAAATTCCAGAAATACAAATAAAGGACAAATGTTTTATTTTTTCTTTTGTCCTTTTTAACATTTTATGGAGCTCTGCTTCAGTGTATTAGCACTAATATTATTATTCATTTTATGTAATGCCAGAAACACTTACCTATATTAGTTTACCCATAATAATAATTATTTGATTATCCTTTTTCATGTCATTAATAAAAATGAAAATAAAAAAAACAGTATTGAGTAAGTGCAAATTTAAAAAGATTTGGATATTGCAGCCATTTTGTAATGGTATGGTATCCAACAGGATCAAACTGTGTTTGACAACATTGAATCAAGAACAGCTTCTTGCTGTTCCGTCATCGCGGTGTTTAAAATGTCTATTATGTATCACAGTAGCTCCGACATCTATATTTCTTGCATGAGTCCTGATGATATGTAATGATCTGATACCTTTCTGTGGGTTCTGCAATAACCCAGCTAAATAATTACAAATATACCACAATATTCAGTGACAAATATGGTACCTAATGAGTACATTGAATATGTTTATTCGCATCTTGTAGTTGTGCAGAAATTGTTAACCCCTTCAGGCAAATGCCCTAACACTGACTCTATGCAGAGATTGTTTCTGCTTTTCTTGGCTTTGTGTTATGCAGGTTGATCATGTGATCCTTGCAGTCTAGGTAAATGATATTACAATATGCTTTCAAAGTTTTATTTCAAAGTATTTTCTAGGACTTGTATGGACTTTAAGCTGTGACCTGTACTTTTATAAGAAGTATTATTTTACAACTAATTTTAATACTCCCTTATATTCCTCATGCTAGAGTTGTGAACATTTTTGCAAAAACTTAACACTATAGTGTACTGCTTCATTTTTTTTTTACTTTGTTAAAGTTTTTCTACACCCACAAAATGATGTTATAGTAGGTAGAGAACAATGATTTATGAACAACTGCAAAGTGTTTTGTGTAAGCTAAAGTAACTTGCCTCTTTAGAGGAACAGTTTCTTATTGGATTCACTGCTATGTTATTGAATGCATTCATTTTCTATGTGAAGTATTTTACATGTAAGGACTAATTAACAACTTGCCTTTCTAGGAAGTAAGAAACAATTACTGATGCATTTAGCATGGAAACATAGTAGGACATATATTAATTTAGGTAATGAGGCATTGTGGGTTCATTCTTTTCTGATGTTATAGCAGAGATAGCTGTGAAAAAAATCAGGCCCATCCTTATCAAGAAAACAGAATGCAAAAACTACAAATTTACATAAAAAATGTCCAGTTTGCTATAGCATGTGATAAAGAGGCTATGTCCACCTGTATGATAAAGATGTTATATCCATCTGCAGTCATTTATTGTTTAATCTTGCTTCAGAGCATGACCAATACACTTTAGGTCTTTCAATGTCATACGCACCTTTCTATGTAAGCTAGCTTTTTTAACAGACAACTCTTTTCGTATATATTTTTATATCTTTTTTTACTGCTTACTTTGTGCAGTCTACAATCAAGATTGAATCTTCATTCCAGAAATGGAGTTCTCCATAAAACAATTTCCCAGGATCTCTTGTTATTAATGTATCAGTGAAGCCACACAACTGGCGGTTTTCCTAGCCTGCACTACGTGTTGATAAGTGGTATTCTGTTTTTGATGAATCCCTGAACTTTTACTTACAAGCAGTCCTAGTCTAAAACTGTATAAGCTCTCCATAAGTTGGTCTCCACACCGCTCTTTGCTACCACACAGTCCTTAAAACAAAATGCACCTAGGAATTGTTCATTAAAATAAAAGCATTGATGAGTTGTTGCATAGTCAAGCAGGGTTTCTCAGAGGTCCAGATAGAATAGGAAGGACTAACCACCAGAACACCTGCTTTTCTTTATAAAAATAGTAAAGGCACGTTATGGTGTGGTTACCCTAGTGCAGACTGCAATGTGGCCATTTCAGCAGATATATTATGAACCATAGGCAAACATCCATATTTATCAAAATGCAACTGCATGTTATACAACAAAGAAGAAAACTGTAGGCTGAAGATCTGCAGTAAATCCTACCTCACAGGACACAATGGCAGTTGTAGACATTTGGTGAAGTAAGGTGCAGGTTACAATGCCACATAATTACTATAGATTAATAAATAAAACAATAATAATAATAATAATGATGATGACAACCCTTACTAATAACTGCAAATTTTAGATCATAAATGTCAACACAATACCAAGACTTAATACATACATGCTTCATGATATTTGTTTTTTCAGGGGACTCTGGAGGACCGTTCATGGTGAGGATACACGACAGATGGATTCAGGTAATGTCATGAAATGTAGTGAGACTCATTGTAGAGTTATGAAACTGATTAAGTATTCATCAGGTAAACATGCGCTGTGATTGGCTAGAATTATGAAACTGATTAAGCATTTATAAAATAAGCATGTACTGTGATTGGCTGGAATTATGAAACTGATTAAGAATTCATAAGATAAGCATGTACTGCGATTGGCTGGAATTATGAACCTGAGTAAGTATACATGAGATAAACATTACAGTGATCATTTGCTGTAGCAGCAGCAGCAGTCCATTACACGTGTGCAGCACATCTTGGGATGTTATATAAATAACATTTCTTATCATAAGGTTTTGACTTACCTACATGCGTGGCAATACTTAAATAGTCACAAGATATAAGCAGGGGTCATTTAGTGTATTAGCAAGGGCTTCGTATGTGGTGTAACAGTCCACATGAGAGAATTCAAAAGGATGGATGGAAAGATAAGACTAAGATATCCCAGAGAGTAGCGGTAATTCTCAAGAAGGATAAAAGGAATGGATATTTTTGTACTATCACAGCATTCAGGGGAGTCTAGAGCAGTGTTATAGAGGGTTGGTGGAGAAGAAGAAAAATGATGGCCAGCCATTGTATGCCTGGATCCACTACCATTTCATAAATAAAATGTGTCACCCGGAGCTTGTTTAACTATTTTATTAAATAGTTTCATAGTTTAGTACTAGGCTATCTGCCCTAGGGCATTTATAAGCCTAGCCATAGTGTATGCGGCTTTCGCCACCCTATGTAATGGTACAAAAGTATAGATTTAGTTTACTGTGCCTCTGTCTAGTAGTGACACAGAGATGACCCCCGGGGTAAACCTATGATCTCCCATCCACTCGTCAAGATTTCTCTTGAAGAGAGTCAGTGAGGGGCTTTGCCTAACATGAACTGGGATCCTGTTCCAGAGTGTGGGAAGCCTCTGAATTATGAATCTGTCCCTCTAGCATGTCCTATTCATATTTGTGCTGAGGTTTAGATCTTTAGCTCTCGTGGTTCTGATGGATTTGGATTTTTTGAGATGGAGCATGTCCATCAATTCCTGATTGGACATGGCCTTGTACGTCAGGCATAGATCACCTCTGAGTAGGCGGTATGCTACTGAATAGAGTTGGAGTTTCTTTAGTCTGGCAGCATATGACATATGTTGGAGACCCTTGATCCTCTTGGTGAGGTACTTTTGGGGTCTCTCCAGCTGCTGCAGGTGCCGGATGCGGTACATACCAAATGGGGCATTGTACTCAATCATGGGCCTGATAAGGGAGGAGTATAGGGGTACAATGACCTCCTTTGATCTGGATGTGAATCCCTTCATGATAAGGTCGGCAAGGTAGAAGGTCTTTCTAACCACTTTGGCAACATGGGTGTCGAATGAGAGGTCACTGTCAACTTGGGTCCCCAGGTCTCTGATTACTTTTTCCATACTCAATGGGTTACTGCCTATGTGATAATTTGTGGGTACTTTGTTTTTACCAAAGGTGATGACTATACATTTTTTGGCATTTAGTTTAAGGCCATGACTTCGGCACCAGTTGTCCGTCTCAGTAAGGCCTTTCTGTAGGATGCATGTGTCAGCAGGTGTATCGACTATGGCGCCTAGTTTGCAGTCATCTGCGAACTTTGTCAGCCACAATCCTCCTATGTTTGCTTTCACATCTGAGAAATAAATGCCGAACAAGAGGGGTCCCAGGACAGAGCCCTGTGGGACACCACTTGTGGCTGGCTTTGAGTCTGACATAGCTCCAGCGATTTTGACTTTATGGGTTCTGTCCTTTAGCCAGTTTGTAACCCATCTTGAGACATATGGGTTTACATTTAAGCTGTTGAGCTTGTCTATGATGCTTGAGTGGGGTATTGTGTTGAAGGCTTTAGCCAAGTCCAGGTAGGCTGTATGGACTGCTTTGCCCTCATCAATGGCTCTATTGACTGTTTCAAAAAAGTCAACCAGGTTCAAAAGGCAGGATCTGCCCTTTACAAAGCCGAACTGGGTAGGATCAAGTGACTGTAGGTCCCCGATGTCTCTGTTTATGAGTTCCATAATGATTCTTTCCATAGCTTTGCAGACCAGGCTGGTTAAGCTTATGGAGCAGTAGTTTCCAGGGTCTGTAGAGGAGCCTCCTTTGTGGAGTGGGACCACTGTTGCTGTACACCAGTGTTCAGGTACATATCCTGTAGTAAGGCTAAGGTTAAACAGCATTCTTATGTGCGGGTTTAGCTCCTCTTGGAGATTACGTAGCACACAACCCGGGATACCGTCTGGTCCCATAGATGCTGTGTTTTTAGCTTTGCTGAGAGCGACTCTCACCTGGACATCTGAGATGACAGGGAGGTTACATTCAGCTGGGATAAATATTTCTTCTTTTGGGGATGAGGGAGGGGAGAAGTTTGCACTGAACCTGTCTGCCAGTATGTTGGCAATATCTGTGGGTTCAGTGTATTTTTTGTCATTATGAACTAACTCTGAGCATATCTGAGGGTTTCTGCCCAGGTTTCTAATGTAGCTGAAGAAGGCCTTATGGTTATCTTTAGTGTCCTTAGCGATTTTTCTCTCAAAGTTGGCCTTGGATGTTTTTATGAGTGAACATAGTTTTTTGCTAGTGCTGGTCAGAGATGCCTTCCCTTTATGGGATTTTGCTCTGTCTTGCAGTAGCTTACTTCTTTTGTTATACAGTTTGTTTATGGCTGGGGTCCACCAGACAGGATGCCTGCCCTTGGTGGAGAGGGTCTTGGTTTTATTTGGGATTGCATGATCCATGCATTCTTGGAGATGTCCGTAGAAAGCATTTGTGAAGGATTCAGCATTGTGGGATGTGGTTTCCTCTGGCCCAGGGGGCTTAAAGGGTACCATCTCAGTCTTGAGAAGTGTAAAGTTGGCTTTTGAGAAGTTTCTCACTGTAGTCTTTTGTGCTGGGGGTGGAGGTGGGATATGAATATCCAGGGTGATTAGTTTGTGGTCAGATCTCACTAGTGAGGGGTATACTTCTGGTGTGGAGCATTTTGTCCCCATGTTTGTGATGATCAGTTCTAGTATATTTTCTCCTCTTGTGGGAGAGGTGACTAGCTGTTCCATTGCATTTGAGTTAATGAATTCCAGGAACCTTTGGGCTAGGGTGTTAGGGCTAGAATAATGCACCCAGTCTATGTTAGGGTAATTGAAGTCTCCCAATATGATGGTATTTGGTGAGACATTTATATCCTTCATTGTCTTCAGGAAGGCTGAATGGGATTCCTGAGATTGGGAGGGTGGTCTGTAACATGCTACCAGTTGTATAGCAGTTTTGCCTACGGTTAGTAGCACCTGGATGGTTTCTGATGCTTCATGTGTTGCCACTAACCTGGAGGTGTGGGTGTCCTTGATGAATATGGACACTCCCCCTCCCTTTGTGGTTCGGCCCGAGTTCTGGGGCCAAAATGCATGATACGAGGTATAGCCTGGTAGAGCTGGGGTGCTCTCAGGAGCCTTGAACCAGGTTTCAGTTACTGCACAGACATTGATGCTCTCCATACTGAGGAGTGCTTCGAGATCCTGCATCTTGAGATTTAGACTTCTGGCGTTGAGCAGCATTACCCTTAGTTTTTTTCCATTTTTGTTTTCTAAGGAGATGGGTTTGTCTTTTGAGCCTTGCCTAAAAAAAGGCACTATGGGGGTGGCAAGAGCCTTAGACAATATCCGGAAGCCCAGTGATGACAGGTGCAAGCTGTCCCTTGCGAAACAGTGTGGCTTGTCCAGCATGTCATCCCAAGCAGACAGACATTGGATCCCCCTAGAATGACACCAGTAATTGAGCCAATTATTAAAGCTGATCATCTTGTCCTTGTATTGTGGCATCATTCTTGGTGAGGGCAAGATGCTGCTCAGGGTCAGGGTCATACCAGCCTGGGCTACATAATCAGAGAGCTCCTCTATGTCTCTTTTCATGTAGTCCAGGGAGGTACGTCTCAGGTCATTCACGCCGGCATGGACAATGACGGAGTCATATTTGTACTTGCTTTGGAGTGACCTGAGTGCATGTGCTATGTGGCGGATCCTAGCTCCCGACAGGCAGCTCACTGTTACCCTCTCCTTGTTCAGCCTGGTAAGCAGAACGCCAGTGTGTCTGACTATAGAGTCACCAATTACTAGTGTATCAGGCATGGTGTTTGGCCTTAAGGGTTGTGATTGTTTGACACACTGCTTTATTGAAGTATGTGTTTCATGTGTTATGTTTTGAGGTGGTGGATTTTTGCGTGTCTGCTTTGGGAGCCTCTGTTGTTTTGGTAAGTTTTTTATTAGAGCCTTCAAGTATGTCTTTGTGTTATTATGTGTTTGGTTTGCAATTGTGGTAGGTCTATGTGGGAATGGGTTTGCTGTGTGTGTGGTTACCTTCTCCTCCTGTCTGGTCTTGCCAGTCCTGAGTTGAGAGAGTTCAGCCTCCAGTTTGGCTATATAGTTGCATCTCTCACATGTATTTGTGTTTGTTGGGAGGAGGCGAGGGTTGTCTGTGTACATGAGACAATTGTAGCATTGTCTCAAGATTCCCTGATTAACCAGCTGAACCGGAGAGGATGCCAGTGATCCACCACTCGACATGCTAGAATAGTATAAGGGAGTGCTGTGCCTTTAAGGGAAGTGGGTATTCACAGGGGTGGTAGGTGGATGTAGTGCTTACTTTAGTTTGAGAGTGCTTACTTAGAAGAGAGGTTTTGAGAACAAGTGCTAGGCTTATAATATAGCAAGTAGACTGATAATTCTAAGAGTAGAGCTTACTTAAGGGAAAATTTGAAGAGCAGACTTGGCAGAGCCAGAAAAAGTTTAACCTTGTTTAACCGGTGCTGCGCTATGCGCACAATCGCGCAAAGCTGCGCAAACACGGATTTTAAACAGGGAACTTCAAAAGAGCTGGAAATGGTCCAAAACAACCAATTACTACAAGCTCTTGTGCTGAGGTCACTCCTTCAGGGACAGATAGGCTGCTCAAGGCTCCCCACTCCCACTGGTGAGCAAAGAAACTTCCTTCTATCCAAGTAAGGCAATGGACAACACAGGAACTACACCACAGCCCAGAATACAGCAAAGCCTGTATACTGATCTAAACTAGTCGAGGAGAGGCAGGAAAACAAGGATATATATATTTTTTTTTGTGATAGAAAGTACACAGAAATGCAGGAAACAGTAATAAATCGGTTACACAGGCTAGCACACACACTAAATCACAAACACTCATGCACACAAGATTGTATCTTCCATACCAGAGATTTCATTAAAGTGTTTTTGTGTATGTCTCGAACTGTTAGTATAAGAAGCCAAAAATAATGCTGGGGGGTGCAAAGGCCCCAAAATAGGAACAGATTTTAAATATTGCTCTTACAAACTTAAGAAGTTGCTAAAATAACAGGTTTTCTGTTAGCATGCAGTTTTATATCCCGCGGTGGTGCAGCGGTAGCATTGTTGCCTCACAGCAAGAGATTCTCCTGTTTGATTCTCGGCTGGAGTGCCTTCTGTGTGGAGTCTGCATGTCCTCCCCGTGGTCGAGTGGCCTCCAAAAGACATGCGTGAATGGGCATGCTTTTGCTGAAGGTTGGGCATCGGGCTGGCAACTCGGCACCATAAAAATCTACTGCCAATCATTAGTGGACTGGAGTTCCGCTGTGGCAACCCCTAACCGGGAAAAGCCGAAAAGACAAACATCTGTTAGCATGCAGTTTTGGAAGGATATGAAGTCTGTAACTCAAATCTCTGTCATTATTTAGTCACTTTAAGGCCCAATGGTTTGCCAGAAAAATTCTAATTTTTTGAGGAACAGAGAAAAATATGAGGTAAAAATAAGGACATTCTGCAAAAGTCTAGACAGTTGAGAGGTATGATTTTTTTGGATTCAGAAATTATTAACTATATTATCAGAAGACACTGAGAGATTATAACATTAAATAATAAATGAGTCAATAGACTCAAAATGTGCCATATTTTGTGGAAAAATGGAAAATAATCTGTTGACAGGTAATGTAGCAGATGATTTTCAGAGTTATAAAAATTCCACCAAGATGAAGAAAATATGAAAGCGTGGACAGTTATAACATGACTAAAGAAAAAAAAGTGAGTTCAAAATGTTTCAGCTTTTGGACATTTCATTAGCACTGATATAATTTGTTTTATAATATGCAGAATTTCTGTTTCAGTTCTTCTTGTGACCACATACTGAATGATGTATCTCTATGCTATAATATTTAATTGTGGTTTAGACTTTAAGAGTACATTTGGAGGTGTTGGAGGAATGGGCCGCACATCTGTGCTTTGTGTTCTTAGCAGGGCAACACTGTACACCGTACAAAGGAAGAGTTCCCAGACATTCCAAGGGTTATACTATTACACTATGGAAAACAACATACAGAACTGGCTAGCACATGCTGTGAAACTGCCTGCTTACCTGCATAGCTTCATAGTTAGCATGAAAGCTGAAGGGGATGGCTGAATGCAATGAGGACTGCAGCTACAAATCTGGTACACAGCAATGGAACAACAAAATACAGAAATTTACTGAACTGAATTGTGGCCGTCACAGCTGTTGCAAAAGAAATTGACAACCTAGGCAGCACACCTATTTAGTGATGATTACTTAATAACAGCTTCCAAGCTGACAAACTTTATTAAGAGCAATATTAAAGGCTGTCTATCTCTTGTGTTTGTTTAAAGGTAGTTTACGTACATAAAAAAAGCAGTTCAACATTTAGACAGCATACAACTGTTTTACTTGTCACTCTGTAGTCTGTCAATTTTTTTTTTGCTACCATTCAGAGTACCCTACAATTTGGTGTCTAGGACAGGAGCCCCATTCTCTCCATACTTGTTATGGTGCTGGTCATCAATGCAAGTTTCTGAATTCTGGTGCTTATTTGCATCTTATTTGGGCCTTGAAAATTGTGACTGACACTGCAAAGTATGCAGTCTTGCCATATTTTGGGCCAATAATTAATTATTTATTTATTTATTAATTACCTTCTGTGGCAGCTGGACTATCTGCAGCTGGCTAGTGCCCCCCCCCCCCCATTCACTTGCCTCCCTATCTGGTACAGCATACCCAGACAGACAGAGGAGTGGTTTCTGATCCAGAAATTATAGTTTATTGGCCATTTGGGCAGTTTTTCCATCTCTTTCAACTTTCTGGTCTAAAAGCCCATGTTTGAACTTGTTTCCTGCCTTTCCTGTAACTAGTCTAGTCCAGATACAATTTTGCTGTATCCAGGAGTATTTGTAAGCTTCTGTGCCCCCCAAGCCTTTCTGTGTTGAGGGAAGCATTTGAGCTTATCAGTGGGAGTGGTAAGTACTAGGTAGCCTATCTACCACAAGAGGAGTGGTTTCTGGCCCAGAAATTGTAGTTTATTGGCCATTTGGGCAGTTTTTTCCATCTTTTTCAACTTTCTAGTTTAAAAGCCTGCATTTGTGCTTGTTTCCCACCTTTTCTATAACTAGTCTAGTCCAGATACAGATTTGCTGTATCCAGGACTGTTTGCAACCTTTCCTATAACTAGTCTAGTCCAGATACAGATTTGCTGTATCCAGGGCTGTTTGCAACCTTTCCTATAACTAGTCTAGTCCAGATACAGATTTGCTGTATCCAGGACTGTATGTAAGCTTCTGAGCCCCCCCCCCCCCAGCCTTTCTGTGTTGGAGGGAAGCCTTCTAGCTTATCAGTGGGAGTGGTAAGCACAAGGTAGCCTATCTACCACAAGAGGAGTAGTTTCTGACCCAGAATTTGTAGTTTATTGGCCATTTCGGCAGTTTTTCCATCTCTTTCAACTTTCTGGTTTAAAAGCCCACATTTGTGCTTGTTTCCTGCCTTTCCTGTAACTAGTCGAATCCAGATATAGATTTGCTGTATCCAGGACTGTTTTTAAGCTTCTGAGAGGTGCCAAAGTCTGCTCTTCAAATGTTCCCTTAGATCTGCTAGTTCTCTCCTCTCCTGCATTTTTACTAGCTTATTAGTCTAGCACTTTACCAAACTTCTTGTAGCAATTATTGTACACACAAAAGCGCTACAAGCACTAAAATGTTCCACAAGGAAACAGCTCCAGTACTTATTATTAATGCCCAACCCTTCAGACATGTCTAAAGATCAGTTCCCTGTGCCTTCTCCTATTAACCTGGTGAACTTGGGCATCCTGAGGCAATGTAGCAACTGCCTCATGTACACCAACAACCTTCTCCTCTTACTTCCCAACACATAGACTTGCAAGTGATGAACTTATATATCCAAACTGGAAGCCACGCACTCTCCAGCCAAGACCGGAATAACTGGTCGAGAGGAGAAGGTCAACACTTGCACCACACCACATGGAACACATATCCCTCCAGAACACACACCAGCACTGCCTTTACATAAAAACATAAAGCACACACCCACCTCCGTGGAGGCTCTCAATAAAAATCTACCCAAACAGCAGAGACCTCCAAGGCAGAAATGCACTCTACCACCACAACACAACACCAGTCACAAGACACATAACTCTCCTAAAAGGTGTGCCACTTAACCAAAGTCCCTAAGGAAAAACAGCATGCCTAGCACACTAGTCATAGGTGACTTTATAGTGAGGCACACTGATCTCCCACTGACTAGGTTGAATAAGGAGAAAGTAACAGTCAGCTGCCTGTCAGGTGCCAGGATCCACCACATAATGCACGCACTCAGGCCCCTCAACAACAGGTACAAATATGACTCTGTCATTGTACATGTGGGTGTGAATGACTGGAGACATACCTCCATGAACAACATGAAAAGAGACATGGAGGAGCTCTCAGATTATGTAGCTCAGGCAGATTTGAACCTAGCACTGAGCAGCATCCTACCATCACCCAGAATGATATCAAAGTACAAGCAGAAAATGATTGATTTCAACAATTGGCTAAGTTTTTGGTGTCATTCTAAGGGGATCCAGTATCTGTCTACCTGGGATGACATGATTGACAGACCTCAATGCTTTCCAGAGATGGCCTGCATCTGTCACCTCTGAGCTTACAGATACTGGCCAAGGCTCTTGCTACCTCTATAGTGCCTTTTTAGGCAGTGTTCCAAAGACCAAATTTCCACAGTAACAGCTACAAACAAAAGCAATCTGAGGATCATGCTGCTCAACGCTAGAAGTCTAAATCTCAAAATGCACTTGCACAAAGCACTCCTTAAAATGGAGAACATCGACATTTGTGCTGTAACAGAGACCTGGTTCAAGGCAGCAGGAAGCACCCCTGCACTACCAGGCTAAAACTCATTCCACACCTTTTGGCCCCAGAACTTGGATCGAAGCACCAAAGGTGGTGGTGTTTCCACATTCATAAAGGATGTGCACATCTCTAGACTGGTAGCCCAACATAATGCATCAGAGATACTTCAGGTGCAGCTAACATTGGGTAAGACAGCAATTCAAGTCATAGCCTGTTATAGGTCCCAAACCATGTCCCAAGACTGACTCCATGTTCCTAAGCACCCTGGAGTATATTAGGGTCCAACCTAACACTCTCATACTGGGTGACTTCAACTACCCCTCCATTAACTGGGAAAACTACTCATGTACCAATACACTTGGCCAATGTTTCCTGGAATTCATTAATTCCAATGCCTTGGACCAGCTTGTTCTTACCCCCTCTAGAGGTAGCAGCATCCTTGACCTGGTCATTACTAACATGAGCGACCATTGCTTTACACCAATAGTCAACTCCTCCCTGGTTAGATTCAACCACAAACCAATCACCTTGGAAATCGACATCCCTCCCACCCCCCACCCCCACAAAGGTAACTACCATGAAAAATTTCTCCAAAGCTAACTCTGGGCTCCTAAAAACAGAGGTGGCTAACTTCACAGCACCCATGCAAATGGAGAATAGTTGCATGACCACCGAATCATACACCAATGCACTGTACGAACACGTACACAAATGCATGGATCTTGCCATACTCAATTGAACCAAGATGCTCTCCTCCAAAAAAAAAGAAGCCAATGTGGTGGTCCCCTGCCGTAAACAAACTCTACAACAGAAGGAGGAAACTGATGTGGAATAAGGTAAAGTCCCAAGACTGGAAAAACTCCCTTATCAGCCTCAACAAAAAGTTGAGATCCCTCATCAAATCCTCTAAAGCTAGCTATGAAAACAGAATTGCAACAAATAGTAAAGACAACCACAAGGCCTTCTATAGTCATGTAAAGAATCTCCACACCAATACCCAGATTTGCTCTGAGCTACTGCACAATGGTACCTCCTATACCGAGTCAACAGATATTGCCAATATACTGTCCGACAGATTCAGTGCCAACTTTACCCCCCCCCCAAAGGACCAGTCATAATACTAATAGATTGCCAGGCACCCAATATTACTGCTGCACAGGTTAAAACAGCACTGTCCAAGGCCAGGAATACAGCTTCTATGGGGCCTGACAGTATCCATGGCTGTGTTCTATATGAACTACAGAGTGAACTGGCACCCTCACCTGTGTGGCCTGTTCAATCACAGCCTCACCTCAGGCTTTGTCCCTATCGAATGGCACACTGCTACAGTCATCTCTCTCCACAAAGGAGGAGTGACTACAGACCCTGGGAACTATTGCCCCATTAGCCTGACAAGTCTGATATGCAAAGCTATGGAACGCATCATCATGGACCTAATAAACAAGGATATAGGTAATCTCCAAACTCTGGATCCCACACAGTTTGGTTTTGTGAAGGGTAGATCATGCCTGCTGAACTTGGTCATCTTCTTTGAATCAGTTATCAGAGATGTGGATGAAGGCAAGGTGGTTCATATAGCCTACCTTGATCTGGCCAAGGCCTTTGATACCATTCCCCACTCAGGAAACTCACTAAGCTAGGCATCAACCCCTATATCACTAGGTGGGTTGCAAACTGGCCACAGATAGAACCCACAGTGTGAAATAGCTGACTCCAAGTCAGACTGCCGACCACTCATGAGTGGAGTCCCACAGGGATCAGTCATGGGTCTTCTCCTGTTTGGTATCTGCTTCTCAGAAGTCCAGGCCAACACAAAGGGACTCTGGCTGACAAAGTTCGAGGACGATTGCAACTTGGGAGCCATTATTAACTCCCCAAGTGATGTTGACATCCTAAAGAAAGGCCTCACTGAGACCAACGACTGGTGTCAGAACCATGGCCTTAAGCTCAATGCCAAAAAATGTGTCGTCATTCCCTTTGGGAAAAACCCAGTTCTCATGAATTACCACATCGATGGTAGTCCACTGAACACAGAAGACGTTATAAGAGATCTGAGAACACAGGTTGACTGCAACCTCTCTTTTGACCACCACATTGCCACTGTGGTCAGAAAGTCCTTCTATGTGACACATCTCATTACTAAGGGTTTTGCATCTAGGAAGAAAATGGTCATTGTCTCCCTCTACTCTTCCCTCATTAGGCCAATTATCGATTACAATACCCCATTTGGCATGTACCTCACTAGACACCTGCAACAACTGGAGAGGCCACAAAAGTACCTCACAAAGAGGATCCTAGGCCTTAAACACTTGTCCTATATGGACAGACTCAAAAAACTTCAACTACTCTCTGTCTCATATTGCCTACTTAGAGGCGATCTCTGCTTGACTTACAAAGCCTTGTCTGACCCAGCTCTGTTAGAAATGTTACATCTAAAGAAATATCAATCCCTCCGCACCACATGCTCCAGTGACCTCGACCTCATTACCACAATCAGCAGAACTTGCTGGAGGGACAGGTTCATAACCCAGAGTCTGCCCATGCTATGGAATAGACTTCCCATACATGTCAAACAGAGCACCTCAGTGACCCTCTTCAAGAGAAATCTTAATGACTGGATTGGAAATAGAAAATTCACCCCGGGGATCACTCCAGTGGCGCTACATGACAGAGTCACTGGGAACTAAGGTCGGATAACATGATGCCAGGGTAATTCTATGGGCTAGGCTTGTAAAGGCTCCAGGGCCATAACCTATTAGCTTCCTATTGCTGATAGAACATGTTAATTTTATAAGGGGGCATGGCAAGGTGGAAAGTAAATGAGAGCATTATAGCTGCAGCATCATTTTGCTTGGTTTCAACTCCCTGGCATTCTGCATAGTATCAGTGTAAGTGAGTCTATATTGAGCACTGTGTGACAGCCACATCTCTACATGCAGTGGTGACCCTCCCCCCCTTATGCACTCCAGACAATGTGTCAGCCCACAGGTCAACTCTTCACTAGATTCCAAGGCACCATGTACACTCCAGCATGTTACCACATCTGCATTACTGACAGGCAAACAGGCTAGAAATTAATCCAGGGTTATTTGGATCATAGTCAAGGCCTCCATACCCCCTGCTCCAAAGAGCAGATACCTTTTTAGAGCTTTAGTGATCAGCTAGCCTGCAGGCATTATTACTGCTGTCTCAGCACTTGGTTTTCCAGTTAATTGCTCACCTTTACTGTGTTTCTCGTGACATCTAACTGCATAGCTAAACTTTGGAATTCTCTGCCCCTAAATGTAAAAACAACCACCAATACTACACAATTCAAAGAGATCCTTAAAGCACATTTAAACAAAACTTGGATATGCCCTTGCTCTAGCCCAGCCTAAGGAAAGATATCCTTTAGCCAACAAGCCCCCCATGATCTGGGATAGATTACTTCTAAATATCTAATACTTGTGTACTACTACCCTGACTGTGTTCCATCAAAATCTTGTCTAAGATCACTGCTATACTATGCACTCTAATTTTAAGACTTTTGCTACACTCTGCACTGTAATTCAAGATCACTGAAAAATGTTGTGCTGAAATGTTATAATGTTATATGTTTGATTTATATCTCTGTACCTGTAAGTATTTGGGGTTAATTCAATAAACCCTACATGGAGTGATTCTCTGTGTAGGAATAGTGTTGTGGCCTCAACACAGAATATGGCCACCAAACGATCCAGGAAACAGGGCTGGGGGTGTGCACGAGAATGCGAACACTGTGAACACAGAGGTGTCCGCGGAATGCAAATCACCTCATCTGCCAGTGAAAACCATGAGAATGAGGTGATTTTGTGATCCAGCAATCAGAAAGGCATCCATGTAGGTGCCGTGTCTACAGGAAAAATATACACAGTTACTAACTGTGTATTGGACTATAAAATTGAAACAGGGACTGTAACAGCCAAAATAAAAGGTTGTATATATGACAGTAGGCATGCAAATGGCCAAATCTATGGCCATTGAGATGAAAAATTGAATGCAATGTATGAAAAATTTATCTTTTTTTTAATATATATGCCATGTTTAAGCAGTGCGCAGCAGCACATAAACATGCTATTTTTGAAAAAAAAATAAAATGTGTAAAATATGAAATATAAAGGTATGTAAAGTTATTCCATTATAGTGGTCAGCATGCAGAGTTATACAATGGCAGGTTGTAGTGATTGCTAAGGAGACAGGCCCTGGCATAGTGCTGTATCCAGGGTATATGCAATTAGGTGTATGTAAATGAGGCAGGTTTATTGAATCGCAAAAAGGACTACCATGTCCATAAGTATTAACTGTGGTATGGCTAGAACTGTGTTGGTGTAGACAGAACAGATAGGTACCAGGAAAAAGGGGTGTGTAACGGCATATTTCAGCGGATTGGAGCTGAGGAGCACCTGTTTGCACTCAACTAAGCACAGCTAAGCAGGAGGGCATGTCTGGATGGCTAAGCTATACATAGTCCTGCTGTGCATGTTTTAGTAAGTTAAAGAAAAGCTAAGCATGCCCATGTACACGGAAGGGTCTAAACTGCTGAGCAATGTTTACACTAGAGCCACAGGTTTGAGCGGAGTGCCACTGGGCTTAGCAGTGGAGGAAATTAAAAAAATAAATAAAAGGAAATAACGTGGAAAAGCCAATCAAGTATAAATGACTGATAAGTCCTGTTCCTGTAACACTAGCCCATTCAAACCCTCAATAATATAGCTGGCAGGTGAATTGTATCATAGTCAGCCAATCACACAGGCTGCATCTGCAGCACACCACTATAAAGTATGCATACACCCCTCAATCTGATTTTTCCCACATACTCTCACCATTGGACTACACACTTAGAAATTTTAACTGACAGAATGATAGGGGCTGCTGATGCTCTGCTACATCTGTACGTGCTACAGGCTGAGGTCAGTGATGATGATGATGCTGACAATAGGCCCAGATTGAGAAGAAGAACAGTGTTCAGGCCCAGGGTAACCTTTCAGGGGCAACATGAGCTGGAGATAGTAGAGCGATACAGGGTGGACAGGGACATACTACAGCAACTCTGCCGGCCTCACCTCAGCCCAGAGCCAACAGAGGGGAACCCATCCCAGTGGAAGCAAAGGTATGTGTAGCCTTATGAATATTAGCTACAGGTACTTTCCAAAGACCTACTGGGGACATCATAGGGGTCTCACAGGCATCTGCATCTGGGGTACTCCACCAGTTCTGGATGTCATGCTAACACATGCCAGTGAGCACATTTATTTCCCCAGCACCTCTAAGGAGAGTACCAGCAATATGGGCCTCTTCCACTGTGTAGCATACTACCCAGAGATACTGGGTGCCATAGACTGCACTCATGTGAACATCAAAGCACCACCCGGTGAGGAGGGTAGAGTCTAAGTCAACCACAAGGGGTATCACTCCCCATCAACTCCTAGGTCGTGTACAATGCCCATGGCATTATCATCAATGTGTGTGCTGGCAGCCCTGGTAGTTATCATGACTCCCACATCTGACATGCATCACAGCTGTACCAGGCATTTGCTAGGCAGGACATCCCATACAGCACTTTAATGGGGGATGCTGGCTACGCACTGGACCCGTGAATGATGACACCCATCAGAAATGCACACACACCCACAGAACAATGCCATAATGAGGCACACGCACAAACTAGGAACATCGTAGAGCATGTGTTTAGGCTGCTCAAGCCATGGTTCTGCTGTCTTGACATATCTGGTGGAGCCCTGCAGTACTCTTCAGCTACATGTGCACACATGTTCATAGTATGTGCCATGCTACACAATATGATCATGTGGAAACAGCTGTGGCAGGAACATCAGAGGGAAGGAACGCACAGCCCCCCACCATTGCCAAGGTCCCCACAGGCACAGGGGGACCTGGAGAAGGAACCCCCTGAGCCTGTCCCAGTAGGCAGATGTAGTAGTGCCTAGTATGCCCTGGCCTTGGCAAAGAGGTAATGCGTAGCACATACACTGACAACCTAGGGACTCAGTGACTGACACCTCACTCCGGCTCACATACACAAAGTAAAAAGGATGCCACCCACATCACACTACCTATACCTTGCCATGTATAGACTGTGTACTGGGTGCATCTGACAGAGTCAGCCCTGAAGCACTGTCCTCTCAACTGCTGCAGGCACAAGTTAAGTCACTCTTCTTAACAAATAAATGGGGTAGTAAACTGTAATAGCATATGTATGGTATTCCTGCATGTATGCAAGGGAATGGAGCGGGTTACTGGGATAGTAGCAGACAACTGACAGCTATGTGGGACAACAGGAACTGTCTGCCAAATACTGGCTGCCCCAGAATATGCAGCAGTCCCCAAGGCAGCAAAACTCACTACAGTATATGTGAGGGACTAACAAGCAGCGGGGTCATAGGACAGATGCATGGATGTCAGTGTTGGAGTCCCATACATACCTCTCAACCTCTTACAGCAAGACATCTGTACAAAGCCATAAAGAAATGTGTGGCAAAGGGCCCAAAATAGGGACAGTTATGAAATATTGCTCATACAAATTTGATATTATAACAGGTTTTGCAGTAACATGAATTCTCTGAAGGGCAAGAAGTCTGAAACTCAAATGTCTGTCATTACTTCCTAATTTCAGTCTTTAATGATTTGCCAGTATTTTTCCAGACAACCACAGTATTATGAAAAATGTGCCCAAAATATGAGGCAAACATCTAGACAGTCTGCTGAAATGTGTACAGTTGAGAGATATGCTCCCCTACCCCCAACACACCCGTGTTCCCATAGAACTGCAGTAGCATTTATGTTTCTAAGGTAATAGCAGAAGACCACACATTCCCAGGGATGTCCCAATCAGCCTGCTAACTTGTTCCATTTCCCCAATATGCAGGGGTCAATGTGCTTTGTATGTGCGTGGTCAATAGTGCCAGGAAGTACACAGCACTGACTGGTGGTTGTTGTGGCTTAGTGGTCTAAGTACAGTACTGTGGTTAATGGGATCCATGGTTTGAGACTGGCCATGGCAACTATTTTGCATATCAACTACACCAACAGTAGGAGTTGTACACACTGCCCAGAAGTCAATATTTGTTACTGCAGGAAAGCTGGACAATGGAAGGACAGGGCATCATACATATGGACAGTACACATCTCTGAGTAATCTAGATGGTGTCTAGTAGAACAGAAGGTTGTGGCAAGTCAGTCTAGTGCCAGGATATAAAGGCTGCCACATTACTGTGTCAGCACTGACAACAAGTCAGTGGGCACCATCCATACCACTGGAATGACAGGGTTACACAGAATGTCCACACATATGCCTCATATATCTGTTCTACTTGTCATAGCATTGCATTTGCCTGGCAAACAATTTGCAAACCAATAAAGGTTGATGTGAAAACATCAATGACAGACATCTGAGGTGCAGACTTCATACCCATAAGAAAATTTAAGCTAATACAAAACCATTCTACCAACTGTCTACATTTGGAAGAGCAATATTAAGACCCTGTCCCCATGTCTGGGCCTGTGTCCGGCTGTTATATATGGGCCTGTCCAGATGTCTGTAAGAGTTTTAGAGCTATGGCCAACATGTAGCCTTACAATAACAGTGCAACACAAACCATCTGAGGACCACAGCATGTATGGGGCACAATGATGGACAACCTACTAAACAGGTACAGTCATAGGTGTGAAGTCCATAACCCTGTGTGTGATGTTACAACTTCCATCCCAGTCACACCATAACTACAAATACATAGCAGCAACTGTGGACAAAGCCTGTAACTGGACTATAGAAGGTTAAAAGAGCAAGATATAAGGGGAAGGGGAGAACCACTGGCTAGGCAAATGAAGAATGTGCACGCTAGAACAATTTCTGCAGTAACATAGGTTCCCTGCAGTGTATGGAATCAGTAAACAAATGTCTGTCAGCATTTCCTCACATTAATCTATATTGATCTGCCACTGACATACCAGGAAATCAGAGTGCTATGTAGAATATACCATACATATTATGGAAAACCCTGCTCAGTCTAATGCACAGTGTACCCACCCCAATATATGACTAAGTTAATAAGGATAGCACACAGCCAGGAGATCCATCAGCCAGTATATCACTGAGATGCTGGACTGTTTACGCAGGTTCATCAGCCAATTGGCTGCAGCACACAAAATCCTGGACCAGAGTACAGGTAGGTCTGGACTGGAGTCCCACAGTTAGTATTGAAGTTCATACTGGGCATACTCATACACTAAGATAATTTCAGCTCATGTCTGAACCCACATCTGACTATAGAACTGTGTTGTCCATGTATGCCTTTGCATACAGACAGCTATGTACACCTTAACTGTCTCACCCCACCCCATCAGACAGGATTACCCTCATCTATCTGCTCATAGGTTTATAGATTAGTACTAGGCTAACTGCCCTTGTGGGCCATTTTAAGCCTAGCCAGTTACTCCGTGTGATAATCAAAGCCTGCACCTTGTGTCTGCAAGGTAAAGACCTTAACCATTATACCATCCTTCCATATGTGGCACATATAAGATATATCTGGATCTGTTGAGTGTGAAATATATATATATATATATATATATATATATATATATATATATATATATATATATATATACACAAATATATCAATTATATACAAGCAGAGACAGGGGGAGAGGGGGGGGGGGGAATAGAGAGAGAAAGAGAGATTGTGAGACACCCTGAAAGGCATAGAGTGATGTACTGCTGCAGCCATTTGCACACCAGTTGTAACCAGTGGCACATGCAAGTATGAAGGTGAGCTCCATTGTGTAATAGTAGTGAGGTAGGGGGTGTAATCTCACATCACCTGCCTTGTGTGTGTGTGTGTGTGTGTGTGTGTGTGTGTGTGTGTGTGTGTGTGTGTGTGTGTGTGTGTGTGTGTGTGTGTGTTTTCTGTATCTATTACACTTACAGCAGAATACACATGCCCAACAGGCCTATGTCTGTGTAATGGTCACCCATTTTATGGCCCTGATACTAGTGTCCTCCACAACAGTGGCCTACCTGTCAGCAACTACTGATGTCATCCACCTCAACAGCAGTGGCAGACACTCTTCAAATGATTAAGTGTTGATGTCCATGCAATAAGTACGTAGCACTATAATGTAGACAGTTAGATAAGTAGTGTTTCTAATCCCAACAATGGCAATTCAGTCTGTGTGTGTGGGTATTTAAGGAAATCTCCTTGTGGTTGTCTGTATTTCCTGCCTATGTGTGTGCAATGCCAGTACATTTTAAGGCCTATTCCATCCTGTTAACCCACCATTGCACTACTTTACAGGGCCTGTAGATGTCATCTACCAGGTCTGTATTAGCAGAACGAAAATACTACTGAGCGACTCTCAGTTGAGTGACACATAAAAAGTGAAAACTGCTAATATTGCAAGAATGAACGGGGATTGAGGTAGGGACTTTGTCCCTTTACTTCAATGTAGTGCGATCTCGGAGTTGGTATATTTAAGTGGGGGGGGTGAGGGGTGCAGGGGAGCTTGCCCCCCTGCATAAAACACTTAGTGACAGTGTACATGTTTGAATTCTTTCATTTATGGGATTCGAAATTAGTGGTTTTCACTTTTTATGTGTCGCTCAACTGGGATTTGCTCAGTAGTATTTTCATTCTGCTAATATAGACCCCATCTACCTTAAAAGCATAGTTGGGCACTCTGTAGCCATATAAGCTCAGTGGTGCATGTGTGTGTGTGTGTGTGTGTGTGTGTGTGTGTGTGTGTGTGTGTGTGTGTGTGTGTGTGTGTGTGTGTGTGTGTGTGTGTGTGTGTGTGTGTGTGTGTGTGTGCGTCTGTGTGTAGGTTATACCATTCTGAGGTTTGTTTCACCTAGTAAACCCCCCATTGCCCTACTTTACAAGGCCTGCTGATGTCATTCACCTTAGATGCACCGTTGGACACTCTGAAGGTATAAAAGCTCCATGGCACATGTGATAAGTACATAGCATTATAGTATAGACAGCTAGATAAGTAGGGATCTGTTGTGTGTGATGTACACTTCTGAGGTGCAGATAATAGCCATTAGCTTATGTCCAACCATGTCTGCGGATGACTGCATGCTGTGTGCCATCACCATATTCCCTAGTGATGTGGACATCTGCCTAGGTGGGTCTCACACAGATACATGACTGTTGCCAGACACATGGCCTCAGGCTGCATACCAGGACATGCAGTGTCAACCCCTTTGGGGAGACTAACGTCCCTGCATATTATCACAGTACTAACAACATCCTAGGCATGCAATCAGTCATGAGGGATGTGTGGACACGGATGTTTTGCAACATAACATTTCAACACACTGTTGCCTCCGTTGTAGGGTAAACCTTCTACATGGCCCAAGTCATACATAAGGGTATGTCATCAGGGACATGGGGTATAAATATCCCTGTATTCCCCCAGTAAGGTCCATTATTGCTATAATTCCCTATTCATCATTCACATCACAGAGCATATGCAGCAGCTGGGGACATCACAGAGGTTCCCCACCAGGGAATACCAAGGCCTCAAACATCTACTATACACAGATAGGCTACAAGCCCAACCCTCTACCCGGTTTCATACATACTCGTCAGGGGTGACCTCAGTGTGGCATGCAAGGCAATCACAGAATCCACAGTGATGGGACTGCAATCACAGAATCCACAGTGATGGGACTGCTGCACAAGTGCAACTCATGCTCCACTCTGTTAACATACACACATGCCCTCAATGTGGGGTGTGATTAACTGGGCTTGTTGGCAACTCAGATGTGTGTCTCACACACTCACCCTGCTGTGGAATTGGCACCCTGTCCACATCAGGCAAAGTAACTATTTACACTTTTGTAGGTGGAACCTGGATAACTGAATGGTTAACTGCACGTACACCCTTGGGATACTACCTGTGTCCCTGTTGGACTGGGCCATCAGGTGCTGCCTTGCATACACATGGGCTAACATGTGACCTAGGCATATGGGTGCTCAGGGCCTATAGCCTAGTAACCTCATATGGTCCCAGGAATACCAGCTGTAGGCCTGAGTGCTGTGACAGACTGTGTTGTTATGTGTTTACACCCATCATTGCCATCAACTGTTGGGTGTCCCCTATGGCCAACATTACAGTACTATGTCATCCAGCCTACATCCAACAAATAAGTGAGTGGCACTACAAGTGCATGTGGGCATTCCAGCAACATCTGTGCTACACAATAAGAGCAGTGCATATGTGGTGTAGGGTGTCCTGCTCTTAGGTGTCCGACATCTGCAGTATCCAGATAGAATGTGTACATGTGCCTGATAGATGTAGACCCACTGCCAGACAAATGTGGATTTCTGCACACCAGTTGGACAATACATGATGGTTGTCCCCAGAGTTTGGGGAATGTGTCTGTAGCATGACAGACCCCTTGGAACACAGTAATGGCACATTAATATCTGGTATTGTATTAATTCCCTTACATTGTATGCTCACTATGTACACACTGCTGCTGAGGCAGAGCCAATGTCCCCCCACTATTACTACCTATAACCTGTGTCCTGCTGTAGGGGGTCACCAGGTATGCTAGCTATAGGTGTCAGTCAATGACATACAGGTGTGGAGTGCAAAGTGACCGAGCCAGAGAACATCAGGAATGGGCAGGAACACCTGGACAATCTTTGAACTAAGCCTGTATGACATTCACACACTGAGAGAGGCTCACTGATAGTACATGATGTGATATGCCAGCTGTATCCAGCAGTACTTGCTGTCACTATTGTACATCAGACAATCCAGAAGCAGTCATATGTCAGCTGACCATTGTTGGGGTGATTCAGGGGCCAGAGCTGTGATCTATGTCACTGCAAACAGAGCCGTAAGGGATGGCCGTAGGTGCTAGACAGCAGACTAACAGCAACATGTCATTCCAAGAAATGTTGAGACCTACTTTTGAAATTTCGATTTCCCATGATTGCATCCCTCCATCTGCATTCCATTACATGGTTAATTCTATGATATACCTGGTATAGTGCTGTACTCCTTTTTGAGCAGAAAGCGAGTGGTAGTCTCCTAGGAAATCACAGTCTGTCTTCATGAAGATGTCAGACCTATTTACCATAGGCAGCAGCTTACCTTTTGTAGGGAATGCTCATGAACAGGTAATTGCCTGTGCACCACTCTGTGACTCCCACTTGCTAATAGCATCCAGAACAGCTGGGTTGCCTTTTGAGTAGCCAATGGCATGGCAGCACAGTTCTATAATTAAGGCCTTCATGTAGGCCTTGCCCCTTTTTTGTGGCTTGTGAGGAGGACATTATCGAGATGTGGGAGCTACAGCATCACAGAGGGTAGGTAAAAATTCTGTGCACTGTTTGGATTGATGTGTTATGTCCACGGTTTTGCATGCTATGTCTAGCCATTGTTAACAGACTTTCAGATTCTGTTGCAGTGTACTTTTGAACAATGTGTATTGGTGTCAGTAAGGAGACAGGCAGATGTGAGTGTCATACATCCTTTTTATCTGAATATGCATGCTGCTATAGTTGATGCTGGTCTATCAGCTGTGTATGTTTGTAGGGATAGACTATAACACATGTCCCTTTCACCTGAGCATCCCCCCAATCCTTTATGTATGGGTCTTGTGTGGATGCCCTGATCTAGGTGTTTGGGAGGTATGGTAGGTCTGTAGTAGGCAGCTGGACATACTGCTGTATGTGTAGCAGGCCGCAGCTGCTGCATTCTGGACAGGAGTCAGACTAGGGATTTTGAAGACATTGGGGGAGAGCAAGCTGTTACAGCCAGTGAGGGAGCTGTGTCAGCTGTTGTGTCACAGCATGGCCTGGTTGAGGGTACCCATAACAGTCCAGATGAATCATGTGCCTCTGGTACATATGTTACATAATAGTGCCATCCAGAGAGTGGTAGGCAACATTTAGAACACATATTCATATTTCTGAAATTTGTCCCACCCTGCAGGCCTTTAACATGCTACTGTGGGTGGCAGTGACTGAGGTAGGAGCAACCAGTTTTGCTGGACATTGCAAGGCTCAGTTATTCCTATGTTATATTAACATGCATGTAGTTATGCCACAGACTGGACTGTGGGCCAGGACTGTGGGTGTTCAGATGTGACACATGCTAGGAATGTAACAGATAGAGCTACCGAGTCATTATTATGGCAGGTGTATTTGTAAGACATATGTACATGCATACAGCGTGTTACACATGATTGGCATGGACATGTGTGTTCAGATGGGTATGATGTGTGACATTGAGCTGTCTGTCATGAATTTACAACCCCAATCTGCACTGCCTTGCCAGTATGTCAGCACACAGAATAGGTTTTATGACAACCCTGCCTTAAGTAAGTGGCACAACTGTGGACATTCAGCAACAGCCTGTGCAGTTGTCAGCTCTACCTGATATTGTAGGCCCCCTGCACATCCAGTAGCATTTATTTGTTTGTGTACTGGTTCAATGTCTGCATCAGAGGTCCAAGTACACTGTGATTTGTCCCAGTATATATGAGTAATGTGTCACTGGCAATCATTATATGTTTGTAAAAACAGTAGACATTCTCCTGAGCTGAGTTAACTTAGTGGTATAATGCACTATGCTGTAATTGAAGAGGGCTTGGGTTTAATACTTGTCAGGGGTGTCTTTTTCCCTAATGTTACATCACTGTACTCCATGATATATTTATGAAAGCATCCAAAGTGCCCCAGAGCTGAGATGGCCTAGTGGCGTGTTGTTCTGACTGTAGTTTAGAGGGTCCTGGGTACAATACTTAGCAGAGATGTCATTTTTCCCTAATGTTACATCACTGTACTGCATGAATTATTTATGAAAGCATCAGTAATTCCCTAGAGTTAAGTGGTCTAGTGGTGTGTTGTTCTGACTATAGAGCAGGCAGTTCTGTGTTCAATACTTGGCAGGTGTGTCTTTTTTTTCCCTAAAATTACATCACATCATTGTAGTGCATTATATATTTACTAAAGCATCAGTAATTCCCCAGAGCTGAGCTGGCTTAGTGGTGTGTTACTCTGACTGTAGTTCAGAAGGTTCTGCATCTAAGACTTGGCAGCACTGGTTATTTTACTGATGAGCAGAAAAGTGTCTGAATTAGATAGGGTGTTTAAAGCAGTTTTAAGTGGGTTTGAGCAGGTTTGTGCGATGTGCCTCATTGCCAAGCGGCTCTTAGCCCCGCTTAAACCCATGCTATTTCCAAAAAAAGAAAAGAAAAAAGGGGTGATAATAAAGTGGTGAAATGGGGGCAAGCAGGGGGGAAAACAATATGAAAGGCAGGTAGAGAATTGTAGGATGGGTGTAGGAAAGGACCATGCTGGACAGGTGCCCATTTTTTTTTTTTTTTTTTTTTTTTTTTTTAAGGAGAGAGTGGCATGTTGGGGAAGGGTTGTAGGTACATTTAGGGAGGTAAGTTGGGTAGGAGAGGTTGCATTTGCAGACAGAGAAGACAACAGACAGGGGAGGTGTATGATACATGAGGGGGGTAAACATCTTGGACAGGGAGGGTGGTTGAGAATTGGAGGACCAAGTCCCCCCAGATGGAAACAGTGGGACTGAGGTCCCCACCCATGGGCAGTTACCACTGCCTCTTCATGGCCCCAAAGGTGGCTGTGCTGAGGGCTGGGTGCCAGGGCCAGCCTGCCCCTCGAAGTGTGTCAGTCTGCTCTTGGTCTGGTGCAGTCGGTCATCCAAATCCCAGTGGATGACCCTGCACACCGTCCCTGAGAACTGATTGCGAGTGACAGGATTGTCTCCACGCCTGTGCCCAGGGGAAAGGCCCCGTCCCCTGAGGCAGTTCCACCCAAGGGTGGTGAAAGACCATCAGAGGAGGCAGCTCCAGGTTGGGTCCCAGACATGCTAGGAACTGGTGTAGTGGCCAGATGAGGTGGGACAGGTAGATCCACTGGGATCGGCCTACCCAAACGTGCTATGATGTTGAGGTTTGTCAAAGTTTATTTGTTATCCATGAGCAAAACATTTCAATATTAGTTTTAACAGTATGCATGGGGTTCCAATTAACCCAGAACAATAACATAGCATAGCATACAAAACACAGCCAAAATTGGAATAACAGTCAGTATTGTAAAAATCATGCCAGCAACAGTTAAGGCAAAAGTCCAACAATGGTGGAATTTCAACAAGGTACAGTGGATATAAAAATTTTACACACTCCTGTTAAAATGCCAGGTTTTTGTGATATAAAAAAATGAGAATCATTTCAAAACTTTTCCCACCTTTAATGTGATCTATAACCTGTACAATTCAATTGAAAAACAAACAAATCTTTTAGGGGAAAAAAATAAAAATTAAAAAATGTGCAATACGCTGGTTGCATAAGTGTGCACACCCTCAAACTAATACTTTGTTGAAGCACCTTTTGATTTAATTACAGAATTCAGTCTTCTAGGGTACACACCTGCCATCAATTAAAGAGACTCTGATTAACCCCAAATAAAGTTCAGCTGTCCTAGTAGGATTTTTCTGATATTTACTCAGTTGCCTGCGACAGCAAAAGCCATTGTTCCCAGAGTGCTTACAAACCATCAAAGGGATCTCATTATTGAAAGGTATCAGTCAGGAGAAGGGTAAAAAAAAAAATTCCACAGCATTGGATATACCATGGAACACTGAAGACAGTCATCAAAAAGTGGAGAAAATATGGGACAACAGTGACGTTGCAAAGAACTGGATGTCCCTCCAAAACTGATAAAAAAACAAGATGAAAACTGGTCAGGGAGGCTGCCAAGAGACCTACAGCAACACTGAAGGAGCTGCAGGAATTTCTGGCAAGTAATGGTTGTGTACTACATATGACAACAGTCTCCCGTATTCTCCATATGTCTGGACTATGGGGTAGGGTTGCAAGATGGAAGCCTTTTCTTACACAGAAAAACTTCCAGGCCCAGCTAAAATTTGCAAAACAATACATCAAATCTCCCAAAAGCATGTGGGAAAATGTGTTATGGTCTGATGAGACTAAGGTTGAACTTTTTGGCCACAATTCCAAAAGGTACATTTGGAGCAAAAATAACACTTTGTATCACCAAAAGAACACCATCCCCACGGTAATATATGGTGGTGGCAGTGGCTTAGCGATGCTTAGCAGGGCTTAGCTATGGGTAAACTTAATTTATTTAATACATAAACAAGTATTGTAAATAATTGTTCATTAATGATACCTCATTCTTAGGTGTATCTATTTTACTTTATATCTCCTAAACATATGCATTTCACTACATTATCTGCTACTGTAACTTTAATGTATTGGACACCTGTGTGGAACTGGGGCTTTTATACTCAGGTCTCCACTGTAAATAGACTTCTGATCAAGCTGGACTAACCCAGTTAGCATATTTCAATGTATACATAACAAAAAAAAAAAACATTTACAGCATTTTCCTATTGTATGTCAAAAGCTGAATGGTCAGGATTCAACCCACAAGGCTGTCACTCTAATCATTTAGCCAGTGAGGATCTGCTGATAAACTGCTTTATATACCTCTTATTTACATTTAAGTATTGCTTAACATCACGCAGCACTGCACAGACCTGCTCAGCTATGCTTAAACTTGACTTTTCTTATAAAATTGAAAGCATCCGATTACTATTTTTAGATATCTGGCACATGCTTGTTGCTAAGCGTCGTGCCGCACTGCACAAACACACAAAATATAAATAAAAAAAATAAAAACAAAATAAAAATAATAGGGACAATACTTTTTCACATCTAATTTCACTGACATATGGCACTCTGACAGTACAGGGGGTGTGTTTCGGACACTGTAACACACCCCCTCTGTGACATTACTACACAAAATATAAATAAGTGTCCAAGGATGCTTTTCTTTAATGTTTTAGTGCAGGGGTGTGTTACGGACACTATAACACACCCCCTGTGTGAAATACATAACTATAATTATAAATAAGTGTCCAAAGACACGTTACTTAAATCTTTTAGTGCCGTATGGCACTTTGACAGTGCAGGGAGTGTGTTACACATCTCCAAGCACTGTAACACAGCCCCTAGCACTGATTCAGTAACCATGTACACAGATCTCCCTCAGTAGCTTGCCTTCATGAATATGCAAGGTGTGCTGCCGAGGGGGAGCAGCAGACATGCCCATGATGCACTCTGTGTAGGGCTTGTACTATTCCTACATGGAGTTTATTAAATCCAGGGGGTTTGTCTTTCTGTCTAACTACAATTGTACTACCAGTGCAAACTTCTAGTTATTGTTAATGTGAAGCTTTTCTCCCTGGCCTCCACTGAAAAAAGGTAACTTGTCAAGATGGACTTTCCCAGTAAACAAATGTAAAATAAAATAAATAAATAAATTTGAACATCCTCCCTGCATCAGCATCTGTTTACAAAAGGCTTAGGCTTTCCAGAGCTTCAGCATGTGTAGTAGTACTAGCAATGTTCATGTTGCCCCGTGTGTCTGTCTTTGTGTGTGTGTGTGTGTGTGTGTGTGTGTGTGTGTGTGTGTGTGTGTGTGTGTGTGTGTGTGTGTGTGTGTGTGTGTGTGTATGTATGTATGTGTGGGGAGACAGCCATTCTAGTATTCCTGCCTGGGAGGGGGGTGTATTCCTGCCTGAGAGGGGGATGTATAGATGAACCAATCTTATTTGTGATGCTTGTCTTAAGTTGGAATTGCATCCCATCCAGCTTGTAGTGATTGGCTCTGGTTCTCTGTGACCCTACAGTGAAGAAACCAATTACTAAAAATGGAGAGAAAAATTAGCATATGGTGCTGCTTTTTTGCATATGTACTGCTGACACATATTACCTGCTTAGTGTACAGGAATACATTGCTTCTGAAACCGTGCAGCCATGCTGTTCACTATGACTGTATTGTTTCTGAAGCCATGCTGAACAGCACACCTCTCAATTGTCCAGAATTTTGCTGCACGTCTCTGATTTTGCATCATATTTTTGCCCTGTTCCCTGAAAAAATAGGGCCATGGGTTTATACTAGACTAACAACCACTGGACCCTTTATAAGTCTAGCCATGCAACCCAAATGAATCCCAGAATTTTTGTGCTTTAGAGGTTATGTCAGCTAAGGAATGATTTAATGGTTCTCTCGAGCAATCAGAAACTTAGGTGCCAGATCTGGGGTGAAGTTTTGATTTCCCATTCACTGGTCCAGGTTATGCTTGAGTAGGGTTAGGAAAGGGTTCGGCTTCACATGGATGGGAAGTCTATTCCAGAGAATGTGAATCCTCTGAGATATATAACTGTCCCTCTAACATGTCCTATTTATGTCATAAGCAAAGTGTAGTTCCTTAGATCCTGTAGTTATGATGCTGTTCTTTCTGCAGATATGTAAACGGTCTATCAGAGTGGGATCCAAGCATGCCCTATACTCCAGGCATAAATCATGTCTCAGTGGTCTGTAAGAAACAGAGTAAAGACAAAGAACTTTCAGAAGATCTGTATAGGACATTGTGTTTATGTCCTATATTATTTTTGTGTAAAACCTCTATGGATGTTCCATTTGCTGCATGTGCATGGTTGGGTACATACCGAAGGGGCATTACACTCAATGGTGAGTCTGATGAGGGCCAATACAGAGGCACGATGACATCTCTGGACTTAGATGCCATGCCCGTACTTATAAGTTGAGCAAGATAGAATGACTTTTCTACTACCTTAGAAACATGTTGTTTGAAGGCCAGAATACTATCTAAATGCATTCCCCAATCCCTGACTACTGGGTCTACTGTTAGGGCTGTTTCATCAATGACGTAGTTTCCCAGAGTGGCTGATTTCTCTAAAGAGTACTATTAATCATTTCTTGGCATTGAGTTTTAAGCCATGGTATTAACACCAATCATTTGTTTGTATTACATCTTCCTATTAGTATCTTGAGAGATTCTATGACTGTTCTTAGTTGGCAATCATCTGCAAACTTGGTCAGCCAGTGGCTCTAGATGTTGGCCTTGATGTCCGAGAAGTAGATGCCAAAAAGGAGCAGACCCAGCACAGAGCCCTGAGGGACTCTGCTACTGACGAACCATTTTGTGGAGGTGGTCTCTCCAATCCTAACATCCTGAGTCCTAGCTGTGAGCCAGCTGTCTATAGGGATTTATGCTTTGTTCCATGAGTTTGTTTACAATGCTGAGGAGGATATTGTATGAAATGTCTTAGCCAGGTCAAGGTAGTCAGTATGCACCATTTTGTCGTCATCCATTGCCTTGGTGAACTTCTCAAAAAGTCCACCAGATTTAGTAGACATGGCTTGCCAATGAGGAAACCAAACTGGGTAAGGTCCAGTGTCTGAAGGTTTTATATCTCATTTTTAATAATTCCCCCTATAATTCTTTCTATGGTTTTGCATATGAGACTAGTCAGACAAATGGGTCTGTAGTTCCTGTAATATGTTGATGGTTTGTCCTTGTACAAATGGATGACCATTACAGTCCTCCATTCCTCCAATCAAAAACTTTGATTTTCTGATAAATGACAGAAAATAATAGTTAATAATGCCACATTGGTATTTCACACTAATTGTTCAGAAATGAGTGTTGCATGTTAATGCAAAACCTGTTGTTCTATTAACTTTTTAAGTGAATTAGAATAATGTTTAAAAATTGACCTACCCAGTATGAACAGTACCTCTGAATTTCACCCATTAAATGCCCATCAGTAATTAAATAACTGGTTTTAACTGAACACATTCCTAAATATCCACGAGGTGGAGACAGAGATAATGTAGGAATACACAGCCCAGTATACTGGCTAATTTACGTTGTTTCCACACCTACTTAATGTGTTGATGAGAAGCTTAAAAACTATCCACGGGGGGGGGGGGGGGCAGCAAATATATGTTAAATACTATATAGTTGACCAAACTGTAAGTATATTTGTTAACTATTTAAAAATAAGTCTTTGAAAACAAATGTTAACTAGTAACTAATTAGATTGACAGTTAGTTTAACATTGTTTTATTAATTGCATAGTACCTTTATTTTTACATTCAGCATTAACCAAATGTGTATTTTTTTATTAGGATACTGTTATAATTTTAAGAAGATGGTGTATAAGATGCCTGTATATAGAATGAATTACATTCAGTGATCTAGGAAATGAGAGACTCCGTGTGTGCATTGTAATAAAGCCATTAACTAAGTTCTCAGTAATCTGTTTACTTTATTTCAAATTTTTATGGTACTCAAGCCTGAAATGAGAGCAGTATAATTTAATATCATTTTAAAAATAAATGACAAACCTTCAAGCATGAAAGCATTTTAGTCACCCATTTTGTCACACATAACCACAAGCACTGACATATAGATGTAGGGTCAGATCTACAATTCATTACAGTAGGAACAAGAAAGGAATAAAAACCTGATGAGTGGGTATAGTGAGCAAAGAAGAATGCTGTAGGTAGACAGAGGAAAAACATGGCAGTGCCACAGAACATTGGGATCACTACACATGCTACAGAACTAACAAGAGGATTGGGTTTAATATGGCATTTATCCTCTACCCATGTACGCATGTTACTAATACCCTGGAAGCAATCAGTTTCTCACTGCTTCTCAGACACATCAAGATGTACACAAGTGCGTAAAAGAAATCAGAGATTGACTTTTTCTGATATTTTCATTTTATATTAACTTCAGTTGTTAAATCAAGTTAATCTCAATGATCCAAAACTTCCTTCACAATGAACATGTGAGAAAGGAAATATCGCTAATCAGCCTAGCAAGATAGCTTTTGAATGTGGGTAGAGCGGTGATAAAAAACATCTCAGCTGTATCCAAGCACCAGAGATAAACCTCCAGACCCAGTAGCAGTGAGAGAGCAATAGTAGCAATTATCCTCTGTTATGCCTTATGCTGACCTCCTTATCTGACAACTATTCCAGTATTCCAGCCTGGGGGGGTGGAGAGGAGAGCCAATCTTATGAGTGCTTGTTTGTACATAATAAAATAATATACCTGATGGTGGTGTTTAAAGAAGTTGCTTGACTCACCTGGTCACTCACCCTACTGTGGCTGACACCACCCTCCCCCGACGTTTATAACATTATTCAATGTGAGTTAGTAAAGTATTGTGTGCAAAGACCTTGCCACATGAAAAAAACAGACACTATAGCTGAGACTGTGAGTGTGGTATAGAAAATAAGTAACAAGGAGGACAGAGTGGCACAGCAGCAATACTAGCACTGTGGTGCAAATGCAGCGTGCAGCAGCCATAACTACAGTGTGGTGCAAATGCAGCTGGCAGTAGCCATAACTACAGTGTGGTGCAAATGCAGCAGACAGCAGCCATAGCTACAGTGTGTACAAATGTAGCAAGCAGCAGCCATAGCTATAGTGTGGTGCAACAGCAGCAGCCATAGCTACAGTGTGGTACAAATGCTGCAGGCAGTAGCCATAGCTACAGTGTGTATAAATGTAGCAGGTAGCAGCCATAGCTACAGTGTGATGCAACTGCAGTAGGCAGCAGCCATAGCTACAGTGTCGTACAAATGCTGCAGGCAGTAGCCATAGCTACAGTGTGGTACAAATGCAGCAGGCAGTAGCTATAGCTACAGTGTGTAGAAATGTAGCAGGCAGCAGCCATAGCTACAGTGTGGTGCAAATGCAGCTGGCAGTAGCCATAGCTACAGTGTGATACAAATGCAGCAGGCAGTAGCTATAGCTACAGTGTGTACAAATGTAGCAGGCAGCAGCCATAGCTACAGTGTGGTACAAATGCTGCAGGCAGTAGCCATAGCTACAGTGTGGTACAAATGCAGCAGGCAGTAGCCATAGCTACAGTGTGTACAAATGTAGCAGGAAGCAGCCATAGCTACAGTTTGGTGCAAATGCAGCTGGCAGTAGCCATAGCTACAGTGTGGTGCAAATGTAGCAGGCAGTAGCCATAGCTACAGTGTGTACAAATGTAGCAGGCAGCAGTCATAGCTACAGTGTGGTGTAACTGCAGCAGGTAGCAGCCATAGCTACAGTGTGGTGCAAATGCAGTAGGTAGGAGCCATAGCAACAGCGTGGCAAAGGTCTTTTCAAGTGAATCCCATTCACTGAATGAACCGCTGCACAGAAAGGTTTTTAAAATATCCACTTTAACAGGATTCACATATAAACTCCTGGGAACTTAATTCATTCCCGAAACTATGCAGTGAGTTTTTAGGTTTACACACATCATACCTCATTCAGCACAACAAATTAGCTTTAAAAGTTAATAAATAGATGTTGTGCTATAACTGGCTGTATTACTCAATGATCCATTAAAATATGAGAGAATTGGTTACCCCCAAGCACTCTTTGGAGATTCATTTTCCAAATATACCAACATTTCAACAGGAAGTGAGACTGTCCAGACCTTTAAGTCTACTGTATGCCTACTTTATTTTGGAGGCCTATAGTCTGCTGAAATACACTCCTCCATGGAAGCAGCATAATGCTAAAAAAGGTGTCCTTGATATCCAAAAGTCATAAACTAGTACATACAAATGATTCATTTATTTGCTTAGTTTTGTTGACCAAGTTACTTATTAGACTTGTGAATTTATTTCAGGAAAGATCATAAATAAGCTCACCAGCTTAAATATCAACCCCTATGTCAGAAGATGGGTTGCAAACTAGCTCAGGGATAGAACCCACATGGTCAGAATAGCAGGTGCCATGTCAGACTCTAAACCAGTTATAAGTGGTGTCCCACAAGGCTCAGTCCTGGGACCTCTCTTGTTTGGTATATATTTCTCTGAGGTACAGGTTAACATGGATGGACTATGGCTGACCAAGTTCACAGATGACTGCAAACTGGGTGCCGTAATCGACTCTCCGGCTGACACAAGCATCCTCCAAAAGGGTCTCACAGAGATGGATAACTGGTGCCAGAGCCATGGCCTAAAGCTAAATGCCAAAAAGTGCATAGTCATCCCCTTTGGGAAAAACAAAGTGCCCACAAATTACCACATAGGTGGTAATCCATTAAGTACAGAAGAAGTAATTAGGGACTTGGGGACCCAAGTAGATAGCAATCTCTCCTTTGACAATCACATTGCCAAAGTGGTTAGAAAGACCTTCTATATAGCCCACCTTATCACAAAAGGGTTCACATCTACATCAAGAGAGGTCATTGTGCCCCTCTACTCATCACTTATCAGGCCCATAGATGAGTACAATGCCCCGTTTGGGATGTACCTTACCTGACACCTGCAGCAACTGGAAAGACCCCAAAAGTATCTCACCAAGAGGATCAAGGGGCTCAAACAGATGCCCTATGCAGTTCGGCTAAAGAAACTCCAGGTCTACTCAGTTGCGTACCACCTACTCAGATGCGATCTGTGTCTGACGTATAAAGCCATGTCCAACCCAGAATTAATGGAATGCTTCACCCCAGGAAATCCAAATCCCTTAGAGCTACACGCTCCAGGGACTTGAACCTCAACACAGAAATAAATAGGAAATGCTGGAGGGACAGATTCATATCCCAGAGGCTCCCCTCACTCTGGAACAAAATCCCAATCCATGTTAGGCAGAGCCCCTCACTGACCCCCTTCAAGAGAAATCTTGACGAGTGGATGGGAGATCGTAAGTTTACCCCTGGGATCTCTTCTGTGTCCCTGTTTGACAGAGGTACAGTAAACTAACCTTAAAAGGGCTACCATCTGTGACCTACTATACAGAGGCACAGTCAACTAATCTAAAAGTGTGGCGAAAGCCAAACACACTCTGGCTAGGCTTATAAATGCCCTAGGGCAGATAGCCTAGTATCAACCTATGAACCTATGAACCTATCTAAGGTGGTATTTATATGGTTGACACTGGGAAAATTCTCCTACTATTCTCTTATTATAATACATATTTTTGCCTCCTATTATCTCTTTCCCTCTTAGACATGTTTGTATGTAGTTACTTTGAGAAGGTTGATTTTTTGGAAAGTTGAACTTTATATGTCAATAATCTATGATAGACTTACTGAAAAGTCAGTCCTTTCTACACAGATCATTGTACAATGGGGATTGGGGAATATACCCTTTCTCCACTATAGTATAATCTCAGAACTGGCATATATAATTTGCAGGGAGTGTGAGGGGTGCAGGGGAAGCTGCACCCCTGTAAAAACACAGATTTATCTTGTTTTTTGAGGTTTTCGACATTACGGAATATCAATCATATGGTCTCGACCATATGCAGTTCAACATTCTGTAATGTCAATGTTATAATATAGACCCATTTTTATGACATATTAGCAGTGTTTTAGAATTTTATTTGAATCGTAAAACAAGTTTACAATTTAATTTTTGAAATATTTTAGCTGAAAGGTGATTGTTTTTTAATGGTGGTGTGATTTTTTTTTTACAGATGTTTTAAATTAAGTTCCTGCTGTTTTTTTTTAAACAGTTCTGATAAAGTCCTATTCAGGATGATAGGGCTTAACTGTTGTGGTTGGTTGCTTTGGTTATTACATTTTTTACAGGTAAAGAACGAGATTTTACTTTGCTTTTAGTGCATAGCAAGACATTCAGACCGACTGGCAATTGTGGGGAAGTATTAGTATTTGACAAGAATATCATCACCTCATGACAAATTTCATGGGATACCAAATCTGAACCCTCAGATATTCAAGTCAATTTTAAAAGATTAATTACCACATCATAACTCATAAAGTATTCTGTATGTCCCGTTCTGAGCATGGTAGGTATCTTAACACCTTAGCTGAAGTCGCTTTTTTACTGAGGGACTTTCAACTATCCATCAGTAAACTGGATGATCTAAACGGTCAGTGGTCAGCATGCTCAGTGCTTTCCTGACATGATAAATACTAACTCTCTTATACAAATAGTTAGCAGTCCTAGTAGTGGCCCCAAAACCCTTGATCTTATCCTCACAAATACGTCCACGTGTTGTACACCTCCATATGTAATATCTTCTTTTGTTAAATTAGACATAACTCAGGGACCTTTTCCTTTATAACAGGTGACACTTCCCATGCAAATATCTCTATGTTAAGGGACTTCTCAAAGTAAACCTTCTTTTAGTTATTTGATGACCTAAATCAATTCCACTGTAATCCTCCTCCAATGGATCATATTGGCAAAAACTCTGTCTATGGCTTGAGCTTCTATTCCATCTTTAATAGTTGCATTGATGAGGTAGACCCTATCCTCACCAGAAAGAATGAGGAATTTAAAAACAAAGTTCAGTGGTGGAATACCCATGTAATTAAATTACACAAGAAGAGAAAAATACTTATAAAAGGTCTCATTCTATCTATTTTAACAGCACACTTAAAGGTCTCATTTTTTATGCAGTCACAGGAAACTTAGCAAATATAAATCCCGTCAAAATTTATTTTGTGAAGGATGGGTCCTGTCTCCTGAACCTAATAAGCTTCTTTGAAAAAGTTACACAGGCTGTGGGCAGTGGTCACTCAGTGTACACTGCGTATCGCAATCTGGCCAAGGCTTTTGACACTATCCTCCATGCTGCTTCTGTTAAAGCACTTAGACAAACTTAGTGTAAAGCCCTTTGTTATCCACTGAATAGTAAACTGGCTATTTGAACAGATCCCAGGTTGAGAAAGTTTCTGAATGTAAACTTATAACGTGGAGTACCAAAGAGATTAGTGCTGGGACCTTCTTGTTTGGCATTTCTTTTGCAAACATCCAGTCCAATATTCCAGAAGTGTGGTTAACCAAGTTTGCTGATGACTGCAAGGTAGACATTGTTACCCACTGATACTAAACAAATCTAGCAAGAGCTGGAATATGAATATACATGCTGAACTGATAACAATCTAAAATTAAATGCAAAAAAGTGCAGCATAATAGCATTCAGTAAAAAAGAAATCTGTTCTTTCCTCATATGTTACAAACGGTACTCCTCTTCAGACAGACATGGGAATAAGAAACCTGCATACCTATGTGAACAATTTCTCATTTGATCATTATGTTTCTAGCAGAGCCAGGAAATCCTTCTATCTGGCCCAGTTAATTTCCAAAGGGATGTTTTCAAAATCCAAACAAGTAATCCTACTACTGTACTCTACCATTATCAGACTCATCGTTGAATACAGTGGTCCCCTTGGTATGTTTAAAATGAAACCTGTTGCTCAACTAGGAAAGCTCCAAAGATAACTTACTAGGAAAAATCAAAACAGAATCTTGAAGAGGCATTTCAGTGAATGCCTATTCATCAACACATACTGAACGACGCACTAAACAGCGATCATTCACAACAGCGACTTATTTCCCTGGGAAAGAAATCGTTTGGTCATCTATTTTAGTTTGCCATTTTCCCCACTGTAGTGTGATCTCTGAGTTGGTATATTTAGTTAGGGAGGGTGTGGGGGCACAGCCCCCCACATTGGGGGGTGTGGGTGGTGAAGCCCCCACTTTGTTTTGTTTGAAGTGGTGTGTTTGTGGTTTGACAGCAAGGGATTTCTTTCCAGGGAAAGTTATGAACGTCTCCTCGAGATTTTAATATCAACCCATATACACAACCCCCTTAGTATGACAGTTCCTATGTTTATGTTGGATCTCTATTCCAGTGGACCCTCCACTAGATGTCTATTTTCGGTTAAAAATATTTACATTGAGAACAACATCCACAGGGTTGTGTTCTGTTGTTCTCTTTTTCAACAAGAGAGCTGTCTCTTAGATTATTTTCCCATAATGTCTTATATTCCTAGATGTTTTATACATAAATTCTATTTTTTCACCTGTTACTTTCAAAACTGCTTCACTAGCCTTAAGCATAACCCAGTTTGTCTTAATGATCTCTCGAAATGTATCAGTTCCTGTATTGTACTCTGTGACAATTGCTACTTTGAAGGCTTTTTGGGGGACTCCTTATTAACAGATTCTCCAATATCTTCTGTTCTGTTTAAACCTTTACATAATAAAGTGGTAAAACAAGCAGATCTCCTGTTTAAAATATCCTTACAAATTTTGTTGGCAAAATTCTCTAGGTAAGCCCTGTCTTTAAACATTGCAATCAACTTTGCACACTCATCCATAAACGTGTTGGCATCAGAAATCATTCTTGATAACCATATAAACTGCCCTTTCACAATTCCTCTCTTTAACAGTATGTGGGTGACAACTTGTAAAATGAAAATAATTATTACTAAAAGTTGGTTTCTGATATATAGTAGATTAAAAACCTTCGTCTGTCTTCAAAATGAAAATCTCCATAGTTTATTTTTTCAGAAAGGAATATATAGGTAAATGTTATAAATTTTGTGGCATTATTCAAATATTTTACAAATTTGTCTATTTTAACTTCTTGTCCAGTCCACATAATAAACATGTTGTTCAAATATCTCCAATATAGGGTCCAACAGGGGTAAAAATCAGAGTGTAGCACAAATCTCTTCTCCTAACCATATAAAACAAGATTTGCAAAAATCAAAGCACAAGCTGTCCCCATAGTTATCCCTTTTAGCTGTTTATCTATTTCACCTTTAAAATATAAAAAAGTTGTTTTTCAAAACAATATCTATGTATTCACTAATCACATTAACAGTATTATTAGTCAAAAAATATAAATCCAATAAAACTTTCTGGAAATATTACATCCATTCCTTGCGTGGAATACATATAAAGAGGTCAAGTACATCAGTTGTTAAAATGTTTTTTTTTCAAAATATAACTTTCTTTAATTTACCTAAAATTTTTAACAGTCCTTAAGTAGATGTCTAATGTCAGAAAATGTTAGTTTTAAAAGTCTATAAATATATATGGCTAAAGGGTAAGTTTTAGAACCCTGTGCAGCAACAGTAGCTCTAAATGGTGGATTCTCACAGTCTTTATGGATCGTTGGGATTCCAAAAATAGAAGGGGTATGCAGAGATGGGTTGTGCAAAAAACTGTATATATTTCTATTGAACAATCCTTGCATTAAACAAACACATTATACACATCCACAACTTGTGAAATGTATTTGCAATACTTTCTAAGCAGAAAAGGTTTGACATTACAAAGAATTTACTAAAGCCATTCTAGAATGATCAGATCATGTTCCTGCCTTGATAAAGGCACCCTCCACAGGGAGTGAAAATTGTAGTCTGAGTGCTCCAAGTGGGCCTTACCTGCTATAAGATGCTGCATTTCTGATGTAAGCAGTGATATACAATTAGTTTTCTACTATTTATTAACACTATATATTAATTCCTTTCCTAGAACTAAACTGATATTTCTTTTCCTTGCTTTTGCAAACAGGTTGGACTTATAAGCCATGCGAAGGCACAAACCAAATGTGCTGGCACCACCTCAGGTGTTTATATCAGCATTACAAAAATGATGTCCTGGATCAAAAGCAAAATCTCAGACATATAGCATATCAAAAGAATACATTTGCATTAATGCTGGACTGGCTCATGCCCGATTTTCTAGAAATCAAAATGATTCAAGAGGATAAATATTCGATGAACATATTTTTCTATTAAACATTGTGACATTTTTTTTTCAAGGAACTAACTTTTAGTTTAAGTGTGAGACCTCATCTGATTTATTAAATTCTTGATTACTTTCTGATTTTTACCAAAGTTTTGAATAATAAATGCTGGCAATCTTTAGTCATTATCATTTTTTTTCTTTATTAAAGTTGCATTGATTATAGGATGTGTGACTTGTGATATGCATGTAGTGATTAATACAAAGAAATGGTTGATTAGCAAAATAAGAATTGTAATAGTATGTTACTGATCTCCCTAATGATTTGGGGCCCATTCTTCTACCCTGTGCCCAGACTGACAGTGAACTGTGTTGAGCAGGCAATTATAAAACAAATGCATGAATGAATGAACTAATGAATGAATATATGAATGAATGAATAAACTAATTGATGAATTAATGAATGAATAAACTAATTAATGAAAGAATGAGTGAACTAATGAATAGATGAATAAAAGAATGAATGAATGTAGCAGATTTCATCTACTGTTATCAAAATTTGTTTTTCTCAGATTGAAAATGTCTGATAACTAATAAGCCAAGCAAGTAATGTCTGTATTTCCATGAAATTGCTGTAGTAATACAGGCTACTGTAACAGAGAAATAAAGAGTTTAATGATAGATAAAGCCCATTCGGCTCACTTATTACACAAGTTTCCATACCATCTGAACTAGCTGCAGGCAATGCTGAAGTAATTGCTTATTTTTTCCTTGCATCTCATAAAAGATTTTACATATGTCCCATGCCTTCCTGAAATCATTCACTGCTTTTGGAAAAGGATTTTAATCTTGCCTTTTTTCTGCCATGTATTAAGTTTTCACATTTTCCATAAATTGTCTGCCTTGTGTGTTCAGATGCCTCATTCCTTTTCTTCCTGTCTCTGTGTCTGTCTCTCTCTTTCTCTTGCTTTGGAAATCTTGAATACATCTGAACTCTAAATTAGTCATGTGTGCAGTTCTCTTTCTGTTTCTCTCTCTTCCACCCACCATCACGTTCATTATTACAGCCAAGTGCTCCTCCAGGCGTTTCTTCAGTTACCTGTACATGCTCATCTCTTCTTCATGAGCCTTCATATGGCTTCTGGTGCAGAACATGCACAATTTTTGTTGGTCTCATTGGAGCTGCCTGGAACCCTATTGTTTCTGAGACCCATAAATGCGAGTCCCAGAATTATGACAAAATAAAACTAAAATTAAAGGAGAACATCAAATGTCGACAATTGCTGTTCTCCATTAAAGATATTTCTTTAGAAGGGCAAGCTTTCTGCACCTTTCCACTGTGGAGGCTATATCCCCCCATGCACACACATTGCCGATATGTACTACTTCCTAAATTGCCATACTTTAGAGAAAATTGATCACTCTGACCCAAAGTGACCTTGGGCTTAGTATATGCAGCTCCTGATTACTGCACATGCAACTCCTCATTTCTGCACATTTAGTCTTGTTATTCTAGGGAGTTTACATCATTGTATCATAATTTAAAACTGTTACTAGACTGCGTCCTTTCCTTTATTACAAGATGAGGTTTCCAAAAATCATTAACATGTTAATATAGATGGTTAATAATCTCCTTTTTTCTGTGAGCGATGCTTCTTTATATGATTTGCATACTTTCAGATCATTTCGTATAACCACCTGTATGTCTGCTCCCTCATTAGTAATTTCTACTCCTTCCACTCCCGCTCTGTCCCTCTGTCCTGAATTTTGCTTCCCAGATGTATTATTTCGAACTTTGTTTGTACTGAAATAATACTGCCATGTTTCATACCAGTCTTCTAGTCTGCCAGAATTTCAGTTCATCGTTTCAATACTGTAAATGCCCTATCAGTGCATTACTATCACATTATCACGTTTAGCAGGTCGCATGTCATTTTGTGCCTTGTCCGTACATTTATGTACTTTATTAGACTATCTGAGAAATAATTCTCATATAGACTAACACCGAATCACTCTAACCATACAAACAGAACTAATATACTTGCAGATAAATGGAATGCCAACTTTACCCCAGAAATAGTCATTAAAATTCTGCAAATCCAACTGTCCCTAAGGTAATCAAGGGACATGTCCTAACTGTGCTTTCAAAATCTAACTTATCCTTCATGGTATCTCAAAGTTCAAAGACGGTATATTCCCACTTCCAGAAGAATAACAATGTTGGGATGAAGGGAGGCAGATGCCCAGGTGCAAAATGTTGGGGCAAAATCAGTTAAGTACAGCGTGTGCATTTTTTTCTGTACTGGAATTTTCTAATTGGCTTCACGTTTTAAAAGACGTAGAAGCTCGTAGTTTTCTTTCTTTAATTGAAGAGTTAGGGAGGGGGCAAGGACTTCATTGTAGAAGTCGTCTTGCTGCAGTGAAAGCAGTGGTCCTTTGTTTTTACTCTTCACGGTAAGAGCCGACAGGGGGTAGAATGCCACACTGGGGAGTGGCACCAGGTGACAGATGAGCAAGGTACAGCTCTGCCCACTTTATTCATCCTTTATTACGCCCATCATTGAATATGTTGCACCCTTCAACATGTCAGTCACACATCTAAACCAACTTGGCAGACCTCAGTGTTTCCTCACTAAAAAGATATCAGGTCTCTTAGCCACTCTGCTAGACAAATGCCCTGTTCCTGTATTCAGTGTCTGATGGGCTTCTAAGCGGGTAATCACTGCATCACCTTCCATGCTATGAATCACCCTGCACTTTGATTTTATTCATGTTAATAAAACCACTGGTGATGTAAACACCCAGTATAGAGACATAAACTGTACTCCAAATGGCATGACAGACACCTAACCTAATGTCTACCTATTTCTGAAATAGGCTGTCCTTTCCTATCAAGCAGATACTTCCTTAACGATCTTTAAAAACCAGCCTGAAGGACTGGATGAGTGATAGCAAATGTTCACTCATAATAAGTGGAGAAGGTCTACGTAACAGAAGAAATTGTTATTCTCTCATAATATTAGATGATGTGTCTATGTTTTTTGATATTCTCCTTTGGCTGTAAGTTTAGTAAAACCTTATGAACCCAGATACCACTTTCAGATACTTATTTAACTTAAGGTGAACCACAGGATATAGCCCTGAAGTACAGAAAATGGTTGTTATAGTGCCTCCTCAGAAGGGGAGGGCTCTACTACAACCCCCAGGAGCTATCACCCCATTAGCCAAACTAGTCTCATTTGCAAATTCATGGAACACAACTTATCTTACATTATTAACTGTGATATTGAAAACCCTATACAGATAGTCTCGCACAGTTTGGGTGTGTTAAGGAGAGGTCAGATCTACTTGAATGAGTTAACTTCTTCAGGAAGGTCACAGAGGCAGTCGATAATTGTTACTTGTTATTTAGTCCAGATAGCCTCTACAGAGATGGCCAAAGATCTTGATAATATCCCCCAAGCTGGTATTGAAATAAATGTAGAACCTTAAATGGTAAGGTGGTAATAAACTTACTGAAAGGAAGACCCCATACTGTCAAGTAAGAAAGTAAATAGTGGTGCTCCTCAGGGCTCAGTGTGGGGGTACAACCTTTGCGACATGCACTTCTCTGACTTCTAAACTGTAAGCCCAGATCTATGGCCAACGAAGTTTGTAAATTACTGTAAACTTGGTCTCATTGTCTACGAGTAATCTCCCCCTGAGTATTCGTAATTCCCCCTGAACATGGAATTCCTACAATAGCAACTAATCAATAAAAAACAGTAGTGAACTGAAAAATGACCTAAAATTAAATTACAAAATTGCAGTAATGTCACATTTGGTAAATGACTCTCATCTGCTACAGGCTACAACTAGAAAAAAGTACATATGGTCATCATCTTGGCATCTTGGTCAACAATTCCCTGTCCTTCAATCACTCTGTAGCTCCAATAGTCAGGAAATCCATCTGTTTGTTACAACAGATATGTAAAGGTATCTAAACCAGGACAAAAGAAGTAATCATCTTGCTGTACCCAGCTCTGATTAGGCCAGTTATAGAGTACAATATCCCTTAAGCATGTACCTACCCAGACATGTTACACAGTTGGAAAGATCTCAGAGGCCTGTAATAGAAAAATAAATGATCTACAAACCCTTGGCTACCAACACAGGCTTGAAGCCATGTCCTTATACCTGGTGTCTTATAGCTTCATGTATGGAGATTTGTGCCTTGCATTTAATTCCATTAAGGATCCCACCCTCACTGATCTCTTACATCTCCACAAGACAAACAGTTCCACAAACACTAGAACTAAGGGTGTAAATCTCCACCAACATATAAATAAAAGATGCTGAGAAACAGGTATATTACTCAAAGTTTATCCCATCTCTGGAACAAAGTGCCCTTATGTATTAAATAGAATGACATACTAGCATCATTCAAGTTGAACTTTGATGACTGTAAGAATAGCTTCAAATTCATTACTGGCTTGACCTGCTTTGACCTTCTAGAAGCGGGAGGTGCATCATGCAGGTGTGTATTTGCAAGGTGCAAAGGGTCTCTTGACCTACTTCTGTTGTAGTTTTTATTATCCAATGAATTGTTATGGCAGCACATAGCAGCCTTCTTTACATAAATACCAAGCGTCAGAGCTTCATGACAGCTCCCTTTGACAGTGTGTGACACTCAGAATAATATGTAGTAATTGTATTAAAAATAAACTGTAATAAAAAAATCTCACTGTTAACCTATTAAAACATTTTTACAGGCATGCTTCAACCCTATTCACCCCTGATATGGGGGACTATGCTCCCACACTCCAGTTTGCTTCTATATACTAATTCCAAAATCACTCTACTGTGGGGTGGGAGGAATATTCCAAGATACCACAGGAGAATTTTCTGAGATACCACAGCTTCATGCTTAGCTAAAATCCCCCATACCTGCACTTGTAGTCAATAACTGATGTTATGGTCCTTGGACCATCACATCTACAACATTAAATTATGAAATAAAAGTTATCTGCTGAGACTGTTTGCTTAATCAGGTGGAAGGATAGATAACTTTGGCAAAGCAATAGCCATCTCATTTCATGTTGCAAATTATATATAACCTATACTAAAGTGTGCCTTCCTAAAGACTGAGCTGAAAATAAGCCTGCATGTGGTAAAACAGCTCAGAACAGCAAAAATGGAATCTTTGTGATTTAGTAGAACTGATCATCTACCACAGTCAAGGTTATTATTTTTTTATTTAATGAATATATGCAACTGACCAGCACACTTCATATCCACCCTTCCCATCACCAGTCTTTCCTCTGTAATTTTTCTTAATGACGCAACCTGCAGTGATAGCGGTGCTCACTGCATCTTGTGTAATAAAACCCTGAAAGCAGGATAATTTCACAGCCAACGGGCATATTTCTTATCTGTGATTATGGTCACTGGTCATCTAAAGAGTACCCAGGTAGCTTCAATTTGCAGATGTTCTCACCATGGCACAGAAGCCAGACATATCATTGGGATTGATATGCTAAAAAGTACTTCTGCTAGATTGCTACACCACTGGCCTCCAGCGGAGGTCAGTATTGTAGTAGTCATAGGATCATAGGATCATAGGAAGTTACTAGCATCTATATCATATTATCGTACGATGTAAATAGCGAACGCTATTTCATTGTACCGATAATATCGAAACAACAAAATATTGAACAAACGGAACAGCAATAAAAAAAAAAAATAAACTTAAATACAAATTTAAATGGGGGGGCTTCACCCCCCCCATACCCCCCTACTTAAATATACCAACCCCGAGATCGCACCATAGTGGAGGAAATGGCAAAGTCCCAAAGACGGCCCACTGAATTTTTTCCCTGGGAAAAAATTCAGTGTTCCGTGACTTCGCTATTTTGCCATTTCGACAGTATCGGATCCCCTAAATAGCATTCGCTATTTAGTCCATTCAATACTGTCATATAGACCCAGTTACTAGGCTATTGGCCTTGAGGTCCTTACAAGCCTAGCCAAGAATTTAGCCCATGTTCCAACAAGTCAGCACCTGATGCCCCTGTCCAGCATGGACACAGGTGGAATCCAAGAGGTGTATTTTCTGTTCTCCATCCAGTTATCCAGGATGCATCTAAAAAGGGTTAATGAGGTACTCTGCTTGACATGCAGAGGGAGTCTATTCCACTGAAGTGGGGAGCCTCTGGGACAAAGATCTGTTCCACCAACAAGTCCTATTGATATCACAGACCACATTGAGGTTGCATGTGCAGGTTACTCGAGACGAGCTTGACTTGCAGATATGCAGCAGTTCCATCATGCCAGGGTTTGAGATTGCTTTGTATGCCAGACAGAAGTCACCTCTGAGGAGTCTGTATGAGACTGAGTAGAGGGACAAGGCTTTTAGCCTATCTGTGTAGGGTAGATGTTTGAGGAAGGCCCTGGATTCTCCTGGTGAGGACTCTCTGTGGTCTCTCCAGCTGCTGCATGTGCTTTATGAGGTACATGCCAAAAGGGCCATTGTACTCAATAATGGGACTTATAAGAGAAGAAGAGAGGGATGTTATGACCTTCCTTTCACTGAATGAGATATCCTTCCTAATGAGGTGGGCTATGTAGAAAGCTTTCCATACAACAGAGGCACTATGGTGGTCAAACGTCAGTTTGCTATCAACCTGGGTGCCCAAGTCCCTCATAACTGATTGCATGCTTATGACCTTGCTATTAATGTAATAATCTGTGGGAACATCACTCTCCCCAAAGGGGATGATGCATTTTGTGACATTCAGTTTGAGGCTATGTTTCTGGCACCAATCATTTGTTTGGGTGAGACACTCTTGGAGGATGCCCACATCACTAGGGGAATTGATGACAGCATCCAGCTTGCAGTCATTTGCAAACTTGGTCAGCCATAGCCTACTGGTTTTGGCCTGCACCTCAGAATAGTATATCCCAAACAACAGAGGCCACAAGACTGATCCCTGGGGTGCACTGCTCATTATGGGTCTAATGCTTGAGGTGGTTTCCCCGATTTTGACTAGGTCAGTTCTATCATTGAGCCAGTTTGGTACCCATCTGGTAACATACAGGTCATTGCCTAGTTGTGAGAGTTTATCTATTATACCCAAGTGGGGAATAATATTGTACACATTAGTCAGGTCAAGGTAGGTGGTGTGCACTGCCTTCCCCTCATCCATGACTTTGGTGACTGTGTCAAAGAAGTCAACCAAATTTAACAGGCATGACCTCCCCTTGATGAAACCAAACTGTGTAGGATCAAGTGTTTGGAGGTTGCCAATGTCCTTGTTAATGAGGTCCAGGATAACCCATTTGATTGCCTTACAGATCAGGCAAGTTAGGCTGATGGGTCTATAATTTCCTGGATCAGTGGATGCTCCAGTTTTGTGAAAAAGCTTGGACAAAGCCGGTACTCAGGATTTAGTTGAAAAGGGTGTGTAATGGTGCTGCAAGTTCCTGCCTGAGTTCATGTAGGATGCAGCCTGGGACATTATCGGGTCCCATGGAGGCTACATTTTTTTGCCTTTGAGATGGCAGTCATGACATGCTCCCTAGAGATAAGGGGAGTGGTTAAGAGCTGGGGATGTCCTGATTTACAATGGGGGGACAGAGGGGTGAAGATTTCTCTGAGTCTCTTTGCCAGCAGGTTGGCTATATCTATGGCGTTTGTCTATGTGGTGTCCTTGACAACCAGTTCTGAGCAGATCTGAGTGCTTCCTTTGAGATTGCGGACATCTGTGAAGAAGGCCTTATGATTGTCTTTAGTAGACATGCCCAGGTTGGACTCAAAGTTGGCTTTACAGGATTTCACTAGTGCTCTTATTTGCTTGTTCAGGCTAAGGAGAGATTGCTTCCAATTAGGCACCTGCTCCTTCTTGGTTCTGGACAGCAATTTTTACTTTTATTATAGAGCTTATTCAATGCAGATGTCCACCAGACAAGTTTACTCTTCCTTCATGAGGATGATTTTGTCCTGTCCGGTATTCCTGATTCCATGCAGCTATATAAATGCATATATAGTGCTTTGTTGTCGGTTTGGAAATTTGTGTCAGTTCCTACAAAGGGGGAGGAGACTATGAAGTATTTTATACCTTCCCTCAGGAGGTTATAATCAGCTTTGGAGAAGTTTTTTTTTTTGTTTGACCCTAGCTAGGCGGGGTCAGGGAAGATGCTGACTTTGAAAGTGACCTCTTTGCAGTCAGATGGGGGATGCTGCAGTGGTTTCTCATGTTGGTTAATACCAAGTCCAAGATATTATCATTTCTTGCAGGGGTGTTGACCAGCTCGTCCAAGGGATTTGCATTGACAACATCAAGGAATCTCTGGGCATTTGTGTTTTGGCATGAGTAGTTATTCCAATCAGTGGTTGTATAGTTAAAGTTACCCAGGAGCAGGATAAAGGGTTGAATCTTGATAGATTTGAAGATGTCCACATAGATGGACTGGGCATC